>NC_134407.1:116738020-116910520 GCF_038048845.1 Mixophyes fleayi | reverse complement strand
CGATCGCAGTGAGCGGGAGGGAGTATGAATAGAGATAAGGTTAGAGATGTAGGGAGCAGTGGAGTTGGCGAGGGCCTTGTAAATCAGAGTGAGGAGCTTGAAAAGGATTCTGTAGGGGAAGGGGAGCCAGTGAAGGGCTTGGTAGAGTGGGGATACAGAGGTGGAACGGTGAGAGAGGAAAATAAGCCTAGCAGCGGCGTTAAGTACAGATCTAAGGGGAGCGAGATGAGAGAGGGGGAGGCCGATAAGGAGAAGGTTGCAGTAGTCCAAGCGGGAGATAATCAGAGAGTGGACGAGAGATTTGGTGGCATCCTGGGAGAGGAAGGGCCGAATGTGGGCAATGTTGCGAAGCTGGAAACAGCAGGATTTGGCGAGAGAGTGAATGTGAGGGGCAAAGGAGAGAGAGTGTCACTCACCGGACTGTGAGTGCTGCTTCACGTGTGTTTAGGAGCCGTGGCCGTCCACCATCCTGAGGGTCTGCACATGTGCAGCCCTTTCAAACCTTCAGTACCTGTTGCTTTTAGTTAATTGGCTGATCAGGCAACACTCCCTATTTAAAGCACCTGTGGTCAATACCTCGTTGCCTGATCTTGGAGTCTCATTCCCCATGAGCCTCTGAAGGTGTTCCTGTGTTTCCTCGTGTATTCAGCTCCTGCTGATTCCTGTTGTTCGTTTGTGGTTTCCAGACCACTTCAACTCTTCTGTGTTCATCGTGACTGCACCAGCTGATTCCTATCCGCTGCCTCCGTGCTTCTACAGTATCCTGCTCACTTCAACTCTCCTGTGTTCATCGTGACTGCACCAGCTGATTCCTATCCGCTGCCTCCGTGCTTCTACAGAGTTCTGCTCACCTCAACTCTCCAGTGTTCATCGGGTCAGCGCCCCGCTGCTTTCATCTTCAGCTACTGGTTATCAGACCGCCTCAACTCTCCCGTGTTCTCCAGGTGTCCAGTTCCATATACTACTGCTTCCTGAGTATTGCCTCGTTCTTGCTGGTCTACCTACCGTGCGCCAGGCCCGGCGCTCCCATTAGGCAAGGTTAGGCAATTGCCTAGGGCGCCGGGCTCTGCAGGGCGCCTCGAAATTAAAAAAAATATGACTATGGTCATTTAAAACGGAAATCCACGGGTAGGAGAGGAGGGAAGGGGCTATGAATCTTACCTGCATGAAGCTGCTCCTCTCTGCTCTGTCTCCTCCCCTCCGCTCACTAACAGTGACAGGCCGTGATGATGTCATCATCATGGCCCGACAGTGTCTGTGAGTGGAGGGGAGAAGACTGAGCAGAGAGGAGCAGCTTCATGCAGGTAAGTTAAAGAAAGACATGGGGAGGGGAGGGGAGCTAGGGAGGGAAGCGCAGCGCCGATTTTTAAAAGGGGGGGCGCCAATTTTTAAAGGGGGGGGCGCCGATTTTCACACTGTGCCTAGGGCGCAAAGGACCCTAGCACCGGCGCTGCCGTGCGCTGCACCAACTTGGTTACCGCTTCCACCTTCCAGTGGTCTTTCCTCCTGCCGGCCTTCAGCCGCTCAGGTATCCCTGCACGTCTCTCTGACAGCCTGCTCTCCTGAACCGCGGTATGCATACTGCTCATTGACTGTGCTTGTGTATTGCATATCTAGCTGGACTGAGTTTGTTCTCCTCCGGAGTTCCCTATCCACTGAGACTATTGCTATCATTTGACTGTGTTTCCTATTTGCCTGGATAGTTATTGTGACTCTGTATAATTGTGCAGTGCTGCTCAGTTATCATTATATTGTGCATATCATCATGGGATCAAGTTCTGTGTGCCCATGTATACTCTGCATTGCATTCATCTCCTCGTGCTCCTCCTCACATATATATTGCAGTGGTACAACTTGCTAGATGCAGACCACTGTCTCCTGTTCCCTGTGACACCAGTTCCAAGTATCCTCTCACGTAGCAGTGGTACAACTTGCTAACGCAGACCACTGACTCCCCTGATACCTTCACCTGGATTCCATTCCGTCACCTAGACAGCGGTACAACTTGCTATACGCAGACCACTGACTACCCTCACGTTTCCTTGTCCATCTAGTTCCTCGTGTACAGTTATCTACCTATTACCAGTGCTGCTAGTCATAGACTTTCCTCGAGCATTCTCTTACCATCTGCTGTCTCCTGTTCCGTGGTCACCCCGCTACTAGAGTACCATATTACCAACTATACTGCTCTGGTAAGTCAATTATCTGGTGATACCTGGGTAAAGACTCCTAGTGCCCGTGACAGAGAGGAGTCGAGGATGACACCTAGGCAGCGGAGTTGGGGAACAGGGGAGATAGATGAGTTGTCAACAGTGATGGAGAGGTCAGAGGGGAAGGAGGTACGAGAGGGAGGAAAGACAATGAGTTCAGTTTTAGCAAGATTGAGTTTAAGAAATCTAGAGGACATCCAGGAGGAGATGGCAGAGAGGCATGCGGATAACCTGGAAAGATTGGAGAGAGAGAGATCAGGAGAGGAAAGGTAGAGTTGAGTGTCATCAGCATAAAGGTGGTACTTGAGGCCGAAGGAGCTGATGAGTGCACCCAGAGAAGAGGTGTATAGTAAGAATAATAAGGGTCCAAGGACAGAGCCCTGAGGGACCCCGACTGGAAGGGAGGAAGAAGGGGAGAGAGAATCAGAGGTGGAAACAGAGAAGGAATGGTCGGCAAGGTAAGAGGTGAACCAGGAGAGGACGGTACCGGAGAGGCCAATGGACTGAAGGGTGTGAAGCAGGAGGGGGTGGTCAACAGTGTCAAAGGCCGCTGAGGGGTCGAGGAGAATCAGGAGGGAGTAGTGGCCCATGGCTTTAGCCGAGAGGAGATCGTTCGTAACTTGAGCCAGGGCAGTTTCAGTGGAATGGAGGGGGCGGAAGCCTGATTGGAGAGGGTCAAGGAGGGAGTGTTCAGAGAGGTAGGTGGAGAGACGGTTGCAGACAAGTCTCTCGAGTATTTTGGAGGCAAATGGGAGAAGGGAAATGGGGCAGTAATTAGAGAGTGAGGTGGGGTCAAGATTAGGTTTCTTGAGAATGGGTGAGACGAGAGCATGTTTAAAGGCGGAGGGGAAGATGCCGGTGGAGAGGGACAGATTAAAGAGGTGAGCGAGGTGGGAGCAGGTGGAGGCGGAAAGGGAGCGAAGAAGGTGAGAAGGGATGGGGTCCTGGGGGCAGGTAGAAGGGGGGGAAGAAGAAATGAGAGAGTGGACTTCCTCACCCGAGGTGGGGCAGAAGGAGAGAAGGAGTTGGTGGCTGGGGGGAGAGGGGGGAGAGAGGGGGGGAGGAAGGGCAAGAGGGGGGTTGGCGGAAGAGTGGGTGGAGGAGGAGATTTCAAGCCTGATGGCCGCGATTTTAGAGGAGAAAAAGGAGATGAAGTCAGTGGCAGATAAGGAGGAAGGGAGGGGGGGAGGTGGGGGAGACAGGAGAGTGTTAAAGGTAGCGAAGAGGCGGCAGGGGTTGGAGGACTGGGAGGAGATGAGGGATTTAAAGAAGGATTGCTTAGTGAGCGAGAGGACAGAGCTGTAGGAGGAGAGGATAAACTTGAAGTTGAGGAAATCAGCCAGGGAGCTATGACCTATAACCAGGGATCTACCCCATTGTAGCTGCTTCAATTGGCCATATATCAATTCTCAAATTCAACGTTCTAAAATTCTAAACTTTGCCAGGATTTGTCAAATTTTAGAACAATAAAAAAAAAGAAAAAAAAAAAGAGCTAAATGTGAGAGTTGAACACTTTCATCCATGCAGTTCAAGTTAATATTCATACATTTCAGTGGTTTGTTTTTTTATTGTGAATGATATACCTCAAACAGTCAGCTGAGAACACAGTAGTGTTTGAAACTTTATTAAATGTTTAAACCACTTTTTACTTAATTAAAAATTGTATTAAAAATACATAACCAAAAAATTGAAAAATACTAATTATATAAACACAAACTGCGAATGTGTACCTTGAATGTATTCAGAGAACTGCAAATGGTGAGAGCAAGCCGCAAATTTAGAACCACAAATTTGACTAGGAGTCTGTACCAGGAATATGTTTGTGGCCATTGAACCAATAAAAACCTGGTGTGATTTTATGGACCATCTATAGAACCTACAAATGCTTCCAACCCTTGAATCTAATTTAAATATCTCATTCTGCAAAATAATGAATGTTGGTGAAATAAATGAAACAAAAAAGTGACTGCATGCACCAACGTATGCCCTAATTTGCTCACCTCCTTCAATCAAAAGATGCAAAATTTTGCAGATACTGCCTGGTGCATAGATCTACGTGCTCCCCATAAAAATGGATGCAAAGATAATGCCACAAAATGTAATTAGCACTGCCATCCTGCAGTTTTCCACCATTTGCGTGTGTGCATTTTCTCCTAATAATTCAGACACTAGGGGATAAATATATCAAGTTGTGGTTTTGAAAAAGTGGAGATGTTGCTTATAGTAACCAATCAGATTCTAGAATGTATTTTGTAGAATGTACTAAATAAGTGATAACTAGAATCTGATATAGGCAACATCTTTACTTTTTCAAACCCGCAGCTTGATAAAATGTAAACAAGTTCTACAATCATATATATACACACAGCAAATTTGCAAACAGGCGCCAATCATCTGTAAATTCACCAAAATATAAAATCAAAAAAGTCCAGAAAAAGTATATATAAATGTAGAGGAAGTCCTATGTTCCAAAAGGCACAGTTATGGAATCTTCTGATCAAGTCGAGTGTTCCAATATTCCTCATAAGTCATACATGCAAAAGAGAAGGAGAAAAAACATAGTGCAATCCATATTTATATAAAGAATGTAGATGGAGGAGAAAAATCCCTATGTACTCCGTGCAATAATAGATAAACGGGAACACCTCACGTGATGATGGGTTAAACTTAACCCCTCAGGGTTGCGCACTCACCAAATAGTATAATAAAAACAAGCCTGTACGCAAGATGCAACTCCCCAGACTCGTCGGTCCTCCAATCCACAATATCACTCGACAATACCAGACAGACAGCGCGGTCAAACTATGCCCGAGATGTAGCTCCCCACAAACATCGATCCAACAATGCAGAGCTTCCTTCAATTAAATCGAACTCCAAAAAAGGAAAAATGCTCCATAGTGTGACAACGTATGGGTAATTTATTACAAACAATTAAAAATAAACAAACAAATAAACGTCAGGCGGGACCTGATCAGTAGGGATAGGTGGACCCTTACCGTGCTCAGAAGGGCAAAAAGCGTGTCTAAATGTAGTGAGTCAAATCCCGGGAAACTCACTACAAAGCTCCGTTCTGCCAGTAATCACCACCCGATCAACGGAAGCAGGAACACTTCCCACTGCAGGTCTCACGTCTGACGTCACAAATCTCCCGTCAGCCAACGCGTTTCGGCTCCTCTAGAGCCTTTCTCAAGGCATGTTAAAGGCTCTAGAGGAGCCGAAACGCGTTGGCCGACGGGAGATTTGTGACGTCAGACGTGAGACCTGCAGTGGGAAGTGTTCCTGCTTCCGTTGATCGGGTGGTGATTACTGGCAGAACGGAGCTTTGTAGTGAGTTTCCCGGGATTTGACTCACTACATTTAGACACGCTTTTTGCCCTTCTGAGCACGGTAAGGGTCCACCTATCCCTACTGATCAGGTCCCGCCTGACGTTTATTTGTTTGTTTATTTTTAATTGTTTGTAATAAATTACCCATACGTTGTCACACTATGGAGCATTTTTCCTTTTTTGGAGTTCGATTTAATTGAAGGAAGCTCTGCATTGTTGGATCGATGTTTGTGGGGAGCTACATCTCGGGCATAGTTTGACCGCGCTGTCTGTCCGGTATTGTCGAGTGATATTGTGGATTGGAGGACCGACGAGTCTGGGGAGTTGCATCTTGCGTACAGGCTTGTTTTTATTATACTATTTGGTGAGTGCGCAACCCTGAGGGGTTAAGTTTAACCCATCATCACGTGAGGTGTTCCCGTTTATCTATTATTGCACGGAGTACATAGGGATTTTTCTCCTCCATCTACATTCTTTATATATATATGGATTGCACTATGTTTTTTCTCCTTCTCTTTTGCATATATGACTTATGAGGAATATTGGAACACTCGACTTGATCAGAAGATTCCATAACTGTGCCTTTTGGAACATAGGACTTCCTCTACATTTATATATACTTTTTCTGGACTTTTTTGATTTTATATTTTGGTGAATTTACAGATGATTGGCGCCTGTTTGCAAATTTGCTGTGTGTGTATATATATTTGATAGGGATTGGTGTTTCCTATATAGTTTGCTACAGGCTGCCTTTTGGATTTGATACATTGCTTTGCGCCGTGGACTTAGTCATTTTTGATTTGAAGTTCTACAATCAGATTTAAAATGTCTGCCATTAACTTAATTTTACTTAATTTGCTAATTTAAGCTTCAAAAGTTAAAGCTTGACATAAATTCTGAAAATCCTTACACATATTTCTGCTGGAAGGCAAGGGGGCAAAGGTCGCATTCAACAGTTCACACTTGAGTGCCGAGTCAAATTTCTCTCATCACTCTCCAATTAACAGCGCAGCTCTAAAAATCCAAATAAGAGACAATTAGGTACTCTGCACTGAAGTGATGACGGTATTGCATTGTTTCCTCTTAGCAATACAAGTGGTTTAGAATCCTGCAGAGATTAACATGTTTCCTGGTGTGTTTTAATGATTTGATAGCATATATCTGTAATGTATTCTTTGTCATTCAGCCTTTACATTTTGGATTTCATTATTTTTAAATTGTGTAGTAAAATGGGCCGAAGAATGTGAAGTCAAAATTTGCTTTTAATTACGTTAGGTTGTAATTTGTTGCATATTCTTTGTGTAGGAGGTAAATAATGGAATATGGAATATTGGTATAAGATACTTTACAATTTCAGGCTTCAGAAAGTGACCTAATAGTTTGAGGTAGAATTTATATGACCAGAATATGAAAAATGTTACGCTGAAAGTGTTTGAATTTTATGGGAGTGCTGTGACAAACTGGTGAGGAAAATGGAAATATTTGGGAAAACGTGACTTAGAATGGGTACATCAGATTCAGTGTATTGGTTTAATTTATTGTGAACAGGAAAGTCACTGGTCTCAACCAGTTTTTCTGCCAGAAACAAGCCTACTGACACATAGGACTAGCACAGGTCTGATATCATCATGCAATAGGATGGGAATGGCATCTACTTGTAGTCCTTCTCACTCCAGTAGTTGTGCTCATTCATACAAAATAACAAACACCTCCAACTGTCCATTTAAGCCTTGGACACCTAAATGATAGTAACAATGCAAAACAAAGGCTTAAAATATAAAAATAAAATAATGTACATTTAACATACTTGCCACTACATACAAACTTTATGTTGGTCACGTCCGGGAGTTCCTGGAGGGCAGGAGGGGTGAATGGATGGAGGGGGCGGGGTTTAACACATCAGATCATTTTGGCTCCGCACATGTTTTGGGTCTTTTTACTGTTATAGTATGACCAGCCAAGCTTGTCATAGCCAGTTGCTGGTTGCAAGTTTTGCAGGGTGACCCCACAATATTTGGGGGGGGGGGGGGGCGGTTGAGGATGTGGGGTTCTTTATATCACTCGGACCGACATCAGGTATAAATCCAAAGAGATATATTTAATTGTTGCTGCCACAATTTTCCTGATGGTTATGGATACTACCTTGGCAACTGTTTGGGATATGTATAGGCCAGTGGTTGAAAGGAAATTTAGAAGTGGTGGTATGAAAATTTAGGTCAATGGAATTTGAAAATTTTCAATGAAAATTAGTAGAAGTGGTGGTATAGCCTACCACTGTATACCAGCCCACTTCGAACACTGGCATAGCCAATGTCCTCTATCCTGATATTTAAAAATTAACCATAACAGTTTGCGATCACTTTTTCAATGTTATTCTAACCAACTTTATGGTATTCAGTAATAAAGTTGATAAGGGTAGACACAGAACGGGAAAGAGAGTTAACCTAAGTAAGTAGTAGCTGATATCATCAAGGAATTCGCTATTGACCCTAGACACCGACCACGCTACTAGTTATGTAGCAGTAAAGTTCAGTGTCATCTTGTTTTTGGAAGTCACACTTTTAAAATTACTTGGTGTTAAGAAATATTGTGATCACCACTGTCTACCAGATCTCTTAGCAGTAGATATGGGCGGGCTCGGATCCCCGAGATCCGAATTCATCCGAATTTAGCCTATCCGAGTACCGACATTGTGACGTATTCGTATTTCTGAGCTCTGTTCTTGCGAGATCTGAAAATCATAAATACCAGCCTCCACAGCAATCCATCGCCATTTGACAGAGGGAGAGAGCAGGGTTAGGTCACACAGGCTATACCAGCACAGGGACAGAGCAGTAATTGGACACATTATTGTTTCTATTCAATACAATTCTAATCTTAATAACAATTGTTACAGCAGTAAGAGGAGGATGGAGGATGGGTTTTTTTCAATTTCTGGCACTACAAGTGCTTTTGGGGTGTCCCATATTCCCCAGTGTTTTGCATTAATTGTTCTGGCTGTCAAAAGTCATTTGTTAGCAGTATAAAAAACAATTTTTAGCACTACAAGTGGTTTGGGCTCATTAAAATGGATCCAAAGCAGTCCACATATGAGCAGATTCAGCAACTAGGTTCTGTCACCAGTCCTGATGGTAGTGTTCCCAGTACGTCATCTGTTAAAGTACATAGTCTTTTTAAATAAGGGGGAAAAAAAACCACACACCCAAAAAATTTTTAGCGTGTTGAAGTGAAAAAGAAGTGTAACTGAGGAAAAGTTAAGTGCGGATAAAAAAAAAATTGCCAACATGCCATTCTACACACACCGTGACAAAGAAAGAATGAGGCCTTCGCCTTTCTCTATTAGTGGCAGATCAAAAAATGTTACTGAGCCTTCTTCTTGTATGGTCACTCGTAACCAAGACCAAGTGATTTGGAGTCTAACAGTGGTGCACAACTACTGTTACGCATCAAAGCCGAGCTGCAAGAAAACAGTAAGGCATTAGAGGATAATGTATGCTCTGAATCAGAAATGACACCAATCCCTGTGGAGAGTCCATCCACGAGTGGTATGTCTAATCGTGAGCATTCTGATAATGTACCCATAAAGAAGGGCCCTTTCAGCAGTTCTGCTGATGTGTGCCTGAACAGCCCGAGTTTAGCCGGTGATACACCAAGTGAGGATGACACTTTGGAATTAGAAGAGGATGAGAGGAAGATTTTGGTAGCCGACGAGGGCGCTGATGAGGATGCGGTTGATTGTGTAAGTCCTGCGCCAGTGGCATCAGGGTGGCACCAGTGGCAGCAGTTCTGGCACGTGAGGTTGTGGCACCAATTTGCACTGTCCAAACACAAGCATGGATGACGCAGGTGGCAGGCCCACAACAGTTTGACATCTGGGCTGGTTTGAAGGATTTGACCAAAAAATGTGTGACCTTGCTCATAACTCCAACCAATCCTACTATTAACATCCAAAGGATGGTGGAGGGCCTAGCAGGGATTAAACTGTATTTTTCCTAATTTGCACTAATAAGCTTTGGGTGTAATATACACCCAAAGACGAGTGCTCAATTGCTAAGAGTCATTGATGAATAGGAAGACAAGCAGGCTTGTCTGTAGAATTCGCAGGCAAATTCTACTGCGTTATACAGGTAACACGCAAAGAGAAGAGCTCCATTGCTCCATTGCTAATTGTAATTGCTGAAAATAGAAATAATAGGGCTGACAGTCTTGGTCTAAATCTGCAGTTACATTTTATTGTACCATAGCTCACTCAGAAACAGGAGAGGTGGCAGGGTTCAGTGCTAATCTTTCTCAAACAATACTAATTCATCCCACCATCATAGAAGTCTGTGTACTATGATGTAATTGCCGATAATGGCCTTCAAAATGGAATTAGTAGTTCATTTTAGGGCAGAGCTGTCACGATTTTTGGCCAATTCTTATACAGCAGAGCAAATATCAAAATGTTGTGTGGAATCATCTGCATCACCACTAGGTGTCTTGAGAAAGAAATTATTTGTACAACAAGCAGTTGCCAGAGAAACTGAAGGATTAGACGTCCAAACAAGATATTGATAGCTCTTGGATCCTTGCGAAGCAAATTAAGTATTTAATCTACAATTTAAAATATAGTTAGCACATTTACTTTGTTTTATTTCACACGTTAAATTTCTGTAGCTTAATGTCAAAATATATTATTAAGACAATCACTTGACTCAAGCTAACCGTGTCTGCACTCTCTTCACAGGTGACTACTTCCCTGGACTAAAGTACATTCCCCTCAAATGCTAGTCTTCTTGCAACTGCTGCATTCTCCTACATGCTGTTGCAGAAAACAGAAATTGGCCCTAAATTTTTCGGGACACAAACAGCATCTCCTGCATGTCATTTTTTAAAAGTTCTGTAACACCAAGTTGATTGTGTGTGCTAAACAGGAAATGTGATGGAATTCAACCCCGCTGTAATGCTTGAACAATATTGGGGTCATCATTAGAAATAACATATCCTCAGGAGAGTCCAAGCAGGATTAGCCATCTTTCAATGACATCACTTAGTTTTTGGAACAGATTGTCAGCTGTATGCCTCTTACTGAAGCCGCTGATAAACAGAGTAGCCTACTTCTCAAAAATGTGACGAACTTGGGTACATGCTGCTGCTGTCCCTGCTGGTGAAGGCGAATGACCAACCCAGTGGGCTGTCACAGTCATATAATCTTTACTTTGCCCAGTTCCGTTTGCCCACATATCTGTGGTTAAGTGTACAGTGGGTAGAATGCCATTTTGTAGCCCAATGATTACATTTTTATGAACTTTCTGGTAGAGGTGAGGAATAGCTTTTCTAGTAAAATGGTGTCGTGATGGAATTTGGTAATAGGGACAGAAGACCTCAAGTAACTGTCTAAAACCAGCTGCATTAATAATGGACATTGAACGCAGATCTAATACTAGCATAGTCCTTATGGCGTCTGTGATCTGCTTTGTGACTGGGTAACAGCTTTCATACTTGCTTCCTCTTGCAAAGGATTGTTTAACTGAAAATTATTGGTTCTGGGGATATTGATGATGAAGGTGTTGGGGGGTATAATGCAGGTGCTGGGATGTAGACGAGAGAAGGGAGGCAGATGATGCTGGACTGCTTGTTGTTATTTTTTTTAATCTAAGTTTCTAATATTCCCAACAGCTCTCCAAGAACTCGCTGAAAAATGACGTAACATGGATGAGGATCCCAGATGGTGAAGGTCCCTCCCTCTACTGAGTGTGGCTTTAAAAACGCTATAAATGGCTACACAACTGTTGTCAGGATTTCAATAAAAATAATTCCACATATAAGAGGTGGATTTTTGGTCTTGGCCCAGGCATGACAATGGCCTTTTTCTTATCACTGGCAAGAACTGCAACAATTTTTTTTGAAAGTATATGAAAATCATATTGTGACCAAGGAGGTGGTCAAAATTGAATGGAAATGACTGGAAATTAGTGTTAGTGAGGCTAATAATAATGTAGGTACAAAATAATACCTAAATTATGTTATTTTAGCCCAAAAAAATTTAATTTTTTTAACAAATTGCAAAACAAAACCAAACAAAACCAAAACCAAAACACACAATGGCGAT
Source organism: Mixophyes fleayi (assembly GCF_038048845.1). NCBI lineage: Eukaryota > Metazoa > Chordata > Amphibia > Anura > Limnodynastidae > Mixophyes > Mixophyes fleayi. The sequence continues at coordinate 116,898,893 of NC_134407.1, read as the reverse complement.
TTGGCAAAACCAAACCCAAACCCAAAACACGACGGTAATCCAGATCCAAAACCAAAACCAAAACTAAAACACGGGGGTCAGTGAGCATCTCTAGTTAGTAGTGTCCTATCCCTTTCAGGTGACAGTTGTTTGTTTTGTCATGTGTATAGGAATTTGATTATCACCATTACATGTCAGATCTCTAACCGGCATCCTTTCCTGTCAGCATGCGGTAGAGCGTGCCCTGATGTGTTTAGTTATGTGTGGCAACCTCCACATGTCTAGTCTGTTACCAGCATTTTTTCTTATTCATGGACACTGTATTGTACTAAGTCTCGAGCATGTGCAAGATGTCCGCCACTACGCTCTGGACTAATTGCCTAACAATGATAGTAGTGTCCTCTCCTCCGATGCAGCCGGTGCCTTGTTGATTCAGTTGATTGCTATGTAAATAGCAAGCAGCGGTTTTTCAGCTCTCAGTCTGGCAGTGCCAGCTGTGCAATCACTTGCTGCACTCAGCTAATCATCCTGCAATATCTGCTTCTGCTGGCTTTATAAACCTTGTTTCGTGATCATACCAATTCTAGCAATAGTGCCTGCTTGACCTAATGTGCCTTGTTTCCTGATCTGTTCTGTTTTTGATGTTTGATTGAGATTGTTTGAAGGATTCTTTATCTTCTCCTGCTCCTGAGCTTGGCTTGTCTGGCAAGGGTTAATGCAGAGTTCTAGTCTTATTCTCAGTTTACTCTGCTGTTACCATCTAGGTTGCTCACTACCTCCTACCGTCTTCTGTTCACTCCACTGGGCAATGTTGAGATCAACAACTGAGCACTGTGGAACCTATATATAGTTCATCGGAAAGGGGGCTGCTAAAGGTGAACATCTTGTGAAGCGGTTCTACTAGTTGAGGATTACATGCCATATTGCTACCTGAAGGCATCCTGCAATGACTTTATAATAGTGCTTTTTTTTCTCAGCAAACTCAGGTGAGTTTAACCTTTACTGACTGTGTCTTGTTAGCACCTGGTTATCCAATAGGCTAATCATGTATGACTTGGGCTTCTCAGTGTCTACACATGTTTACCAAAATACTACTGCAACTTCCCCTCTCCACATATATGGAGGAAACATTTCAACTATATATTAGGTGCACTTGGCATCTTGTGGATAAAAATATAGATACTTGACTTTACATGTTTGTCCAAAATAATTCAGGATGTCACTCTTCAAGTCTTGGGTCCAGGGAATGAACTGCAGTCCCTGAGATCCACTCATCTTGTGGTCTAGCTAGGAAGCTCTCTCAACCCTAGGGGAGTTCCTGACATCGTTAGGCTGCTGTGCCTCAAGATACAGTGTCAGGTCAAAGAGGTGAAGAATTTCAGCAACAGAGGCACTCCTAGCATTTCCAGAAAGGTTCAAACACTGAACTCAGTTGGCTCTGCTGTACTGCACCCCCAAAACTTGGTTCCAATACAAAGTTGGTGCTAGACCCTGGGGAAAAAGCCATGGCACCAAGTCTCGGTTAGAGAGCTAAAGATTTGTTTGCCTAACCCAGGTTAACAGGTGCTAGTGCCAAGAAGGGGATGAGCACCATAACTGCTGGCTGCACATGCGCGGGGGGGAGGGGGGGGGGTGATGGACTATTCTAATCCATTTACTCTTATGTATTCTAATATATTTAGTGTTAATTATCTCGTATTAGCTTTCCTAAATGTCTATACCTTATTTTAATCCATTTCACCTAGTCTATTAGTTTCTTATTTAGCCTATTGCTCAACACCTTTTCTCATATCTCATTAGGTTGTCACCTCTGCATTTATTTCATTTCCATATTCTACTTATTCCATTTTCCCCCAACTCTACTAGTCCATCTCACCCCATCACATCTGTCCTCTCATCTATGTTTATGATTCAGTATATTCCTGTTGTATCTTCCATACTTTTACCTTCTTATCTTAATAGTTCACCTCTCCCTTTCTTGCTCACCCTTCCTCTCTACTCTTCACTCACTTGCTCATTATTCCACTTTGCTCTTCCATTTTGGACTCTCAGATCGACCCCATCTAGTGTATTTGCACCATTACAAATTACCCTCCCATCTATTCTGGTCATCCTACTCTCCAGGTCCCTCCCATTGACACTGCCCAGCTTTCCATCTGCTTCTGTCACCACCTCCCATCTTCTTACGCCAGTCCTGTTTCCCCTCTCCATTAAATACAATGAATCACATTGAATCACAGTGATTGACATCTGCAACAAGAGTAAACAAGTAACAATCAACCATATAACTAGATCAGCATCTATAAGTTAAATTGTACACTTTATAAGGAAAATTGGTACATATTACAACTGATACATCCCTACAAGGAAAACCAAACATACATCTATTCTAACCACCACAGCAAAAACACACACCAGAGCTACTCACAGCAGAATTTGCCAAAGTAAAGTGTATAAAAAGTAAGCAATATATCAACATCTTTTTGTTCTCCCTATTCTCCCCTAACAATTAAATTGTGAAAATCTATTTACATGAAAGATGCCATGGAACCCCCCCCTTTCATGTACAACCTGATTCAAGTGGGTACACAGAAGAAATTTCTACTTCAGGGATGGCTTTTCATGCTTAAAAGGCTTTCAATTGAGTATCAATTGGGGATGGCTTTCTCGGGGAAATCAGAGCTCATTACCAAAATCCCACTGCCTCTGTTCTGAATAATGGCTTAGAAATACATATTGACACCAGGCAAGGGTGTCAACTTTCTCCACTAATTTTTGCTGATCATGTTGAACCTTTCGCCTCGAAAACTAGAACTAGTCCAAACTTCAAGTTGCAGGATCTCGAGCATAAAATGATAACATTTATCAGGGCAAGTAGTTTTTACACCCTCCATAACTCTTCAAAGGAGGAGGACCTTTGGGATCCCTAACGTGGAGTTTTATTTCACAGCTACACACCTAGCTAAGGATTTCCATAGAATCTACACTCACTCACGATTGCCTCCACTCTGGATCCCTCCCCAGCAGAGAGCTGCAGACTTCAAAAAGCACTCAACTGTTGATTTCTCCTTGAAAATCTGGGATTGCAGTGTCTGTAAATTCTCCCTGATATTGACAACTACCACCCTTGTTCCTTTTTGGAATAACTTGGCCTTCCCTCCTGGACTCAAATCACATTTTTTCTTTGTATGGAAGGGTCAGGGAATATTGTTTTTAGCAGACACTGCACTTCTCCTGAGCTTCCCCTCCTTTGCAGAAATAAAAGAAAAATTTCAATATCTTTAGTTTCAGCACCTAAATCACAGATATTTCAAAGGCTTCACACTACACACTACAATCCCAATGTTGACAACATGCATCTGCTAGATTTTTCTCCTGGAAGCAGTGAGGTGAATTTTAAACCTCAATTGTATTAAATTTTGGAGTTGATACCACTTTCTCAGCTGAAGCTACAGAGCAAAATGGATTGTGTGTCAATTCTACAATGAAAACAATATATTTTGAATTTTATCGTTTAAGCAAAGAGGTGGTTTATCCACTTTGCATGATTCTAGTGTATTGTATGTAGGCCTACACTGTACTACATTTTGAAGTTGCTGCCACAATCTGAACTGAAGTTGTAATACAAATTGAGCCTGATTCATTAAGGAAAGTTAGGCAAAAAAAGGAGTATATTTTCTCCTGGACAAAACCATGTTAAAATGTGAGGGGTGCTGTGACACGATAGACCACCTATGCACCCTGTCTGTTGTTGCTGGGGACCGGCTGGGCTTTCCTGTCATCCGGGCCCTCCCTCTTGGGCTCAGCCGTATGCAGGACCTTCCCCTCTCCTGCCCCTCTAGCTGTGCTTTGAGCCGTCTGAGTCACTTTGCTTATTGTTTACTGCACTGTGCTGTCTCACCTTGTATTGTAATTTTGTTTGTCCCTGTACGGCGCTACGGACACCTAGTGGCGCCCTATAAATAAAAAATAACAATAATAATAAAATTTTATATATATATATATATATATATATATGCGGCCTGCGCTATTTGCTTTAAATAAATTTATACCCAAAGTTATTTATCAGTGATTCAGTCACAGGTGCAAATTAGTTTATTATTTTGCACATAAGAAAAATACTGGCTATTTTTTCATGTAGCTCACAAATACTTGATAGCTTTACTTTTACACTAACATTTGAAGTTGATCTAGGAAATGCCTTACCCCAACTATAAATCGGTCCACACATTTTAAATTTACCTCCCCCCACCAATGCAACATGGTTTTGCCAAGGTGAAAAGTTACTCATTTTTTTTAGGGATGTGCACCGGCGACTTTTGGTGTCTCGTGTTTTGTGTTTTGGATTCGGATTTTCTTGATGTTTTGGGTTCGGATTTGTTTCGCAAAACACCTGCCGAAAGGTTTTGGTTCGGATTTAAGGATTTGGATTTTTTTTGAAAAAAGCATAAAAAGTTCAAAAATCAAGTTTTTGGGCTTATTTTCACTCCTACACTATTATTAACCTCAATAACATTCAATAACAATCATTTCCACTAATTTACAGTGTATTCTAAACATCTCACAATATTGTTATTAGTCCAAAACGTTGCAACGAGGTATCTTTCTGGACTGCGTAGTGGAGTGGTCCCCACAATATAATAAGAAAACCATCAACTGGTCTCAATCGCACCAAAAATTGTACCTGGACTGCGTAGAGGAGAGCTCACCACAATATAATTTAAAAACCCTCAACTGGTCTGAATCGCACCAAAAAATGTACCTGGACTGCGTAGAGGAGTGGTCACCACAATATAAATTTAAAAACCCTCAACTGGTCTGAATCGCACCAAAAAATGTACCTGGACTGCGTAGAGGAGTGGTCACCACAATATAAATTTAAAAACCCTCAACTGGTCTGAATCGCACCAAAATTGTACCTGGACTGCGTAGAGGAGTGGTCACCACAATACAATTTAAAAATCCTCAACTGGTCTGAATCGCACCAAAAAATGTACCTGGACTGCGTAGAGGAGTGGTCCCTACAATATAATTAAAAAACCCTCCACGGGTCTGAATTCCACCAAAAAATGTACCTGGACTGCATAGTGTAGTGTTCCCCACAATATTATTTAAAAATTTTGCAGCAACAGTCAACGTTGTTTAATATCTGATACACCTCTATCTGGACTGCATAGTGGAGTGGCCCCGGTACTAAATTTGGTACCGGGGCCACAATACCTCCTCCAACTTCCAAGTGTAGTGTTTATAACATATAAACACTACAGTAATTCTAGCACGTCAATACCTCTTGTTTTAAATAATGACAACGCATTTTACTTTTGGTTTAATTTTTAGAATTTGTTGACATTTTGTTTTACTTTTTTAACATGGCAAACGACTGTTGAATGGTCACATAATGGCAAAAAAAGAGTTGCAAGATGGAATTGTCCTTGGGCCCTCCCACCCACCCTTATGTTGTTGAAATAGGACATACACACTTTAACAAACCAATCATTTCAGCGACAGGGCCTACCAAACAACTGTGGCTGAAATGATTGGTTTGTTTGGGCTGAGCTTTTTCCTCGCAGCCATAGATGTGGAAGAAAATGAGGGTGGAGCTGTTGGTATGTCACGGTCCTCTTCAGAGGACAATCTCCTGACCGCTGTAGACTTGTGTCCGCCGGAAACAGAGACACAACATACGCTTTAAACCGAGGATCGAGCACGGTGGCCAGAATGTATTCCTCTGACTTTAAAAGAGTGACCACCCTCGGATCCTGGCAAAGCGTACGAAGGGCTACATCCACAAGAGCTACATGCTTGGTGTAATCGCAATGGTTTACCAGCTCCTCCCTCACTTTCTCCAGCTGTTTCTGCAACAGCCTGATCAGGGGAATCACCTGACTCAAGCTGGCAGTGTCGGAACTGACTTCTCGTGTGGTAAGTTCAAACGGCTGGAGAACCTTGCACAACACGGAAATCAGTCTCCACTGCGCTTGACTCCTTTGCCTATGTCGTAGGTGGCTGTGTAGGCCTGAATGGCCTTTTGCTGCTCCTCCATCCTCTGCAGCATATAGAGGGTGGAGTTCCAGCGCGTCACAACCTCTTGTTTGAGGTGATGGCAGGGCAGGTTCATGGTTTTTTGATGTGCCTATAGTCTGCGGTAGGCACTGGCTGAATGCCAAAAGTGTCCAGCAATTTTGCGCGCCACCGCAAGCATCTCCTGCACACCCCTGTCACTCTTGAGGTAATGCTGCACCACCAAATTAATGGTGTGGGCAAAACATGGGACTTGCTGGAAATTGCCCATATTTAATGCCCGCACAATGTTACTGGCATTGTCTGACACCACAAATCCCCATGAGAGTCTAAGTGGGGTAAGCCACTGGGAGATAATTTCCCTCATTTTCTCTAATATGTTGTCAGCGTTGTGCCTCTTATTAAAGCCTGTAATACACAATGTTGCCTGCCTTTGCACGAGCAGCCATTTTGTAGATGCTGCTACTGATGCAGCTGTTGCTGCGGAAGGGGATGCATCTACCCAGTGGGCTGTCACAGTCATATAGTCCTTCGTTTGCCCAGAACCACTTGTCCACATGTCCGTGGTTAAGTGGACAGTGGGTACAACCGCATTTTTAAGAGCACTGAGGACACTTGATCGTACTTCTCTGTACATTTTTGGTATCGCCTGCCTAGTGAAGTGGAATATCGACAGGATTTGGTACCGGGGACACAATACCTCCATCAACCCTCTTAATCCCACTCCACTGATGGCGGACACTGGGCGCACGTCTAACACCAACATTGCAGTTACAGCCGCAGTTATACGCTTTGCAATAGGGTGACTACTATCGTATTTTGTGGTCATGGCAAACGACTGTTGGACGGTCAATTGTTTTGTGATAGACTTAGCGGTCTTACGACTTCCCCTCTGGGAAGATGACCGACTAACAGCAGCAACAGCAGCAGTGGCAGTAGTAGGCGTACCGCTGCAGGATTCCTCGGATGAATCCCGTATTGATGAGGACTCAGTCTGGCTGCTGACTTGGGCTGCAGGACTGAATCTGATGCAGATCGTGAAGGAAGTTGACGAGGAGGGTGTTGCTGGTGTGTATCCAACTGGACCACAGGATTTAGGTGTCCCTGTACCGATGACGGTCCTAGCCCCAGTTCCTGAACTAACCACTGAACTATGAAGGTTATTCAGGTGATGTATAAGGGAGGATGTCCCTAGGTGGGCAAGATCCTTACCCCTGCTTATTTGAGCTTTACATAAGCTACATATGGCCATACATTGGTTGTCTGGATTTGGATAAAAATAACTCCAGACCGAAGAGGTGCATTTTTTGGTCTTCTGACCAGGCATGACGATGGGCTTTTTCATCCCATGGACATCAGCTGTTTCCCCACCTGGTGCCTCATTTTCAATAACCACATCACCATCCTCATCATCAAGTTCCTCCACAGCGCCAGCTACATCATCAATAGCCTCCTCCCGAGCCACCTCTTCCCGTACAGTGATGGGAAGGTCAGGCTTGACAACCACCAACACCCTTGGGCTCGCCTTGGGGATTTGTGATAATTTCTCTTTAGAAGGCAGAGTTGTTTGCTGTTTTGTTGCTGACAGCATAACTCTCTTCAATTTATTGTAGGGGGGGGGGAGGAGGAGGAGGGCTAAGATCCTTGGGTGAAGCTGAACCACTAGTCATGAACACGGGCCAGGGCCTAAGCCGTTCCTTGCCACTCCGTGTCGTAAATGGCATATTGGCAACTTTACGTTTCTCCGCAGATGATTTTAAGTTTCTCTTTTTGCTACTTTTTCTTAACTTGGGCTTTTTGGATTTTACATGCCCTGTACTAGGAGATTGGGCATCGGGCTTGGAAGACGACGTTGATGGCATTTCATCGTCTATGTCATGACTAGTGGCAGCAGCTTCAGCATTAGGAGGAAGTGGGTCTTGATCTTTCCCTACATTATCCTCCAAATTTTTGGTCTCCATTATATGTAGCACAAGATACTGCTGAATGTGTGAACTTGGTAATATTGCAGTACCAATGGGCTTATACTGCAGGATTGGTTTTGCAAATTTTGTTGTAATTAATTATTCTTTTAATTATTTTTTTGTATTTTTTTTATAAGTTTATTTTAATTTTTTAAACACTTGGGGATAATGGAGAAATAACTATGCCCTTAGAAGCACAGAGCACAGGACACAGCACCACTGGACTGATACTGCAGAACACAGCACAGCACAGCACAGCACAGCATTAAACAGTACAGCACGAGATCTACCAGGACAGAGGACCACCTAACACACCCTCCCTCTATCCTGATCAATGCCCGAGTGAAGATGGCGGCGACTAGCGGGGAATTTATAGGATCAGAGTATCGCGAGATCCGACAGCGGGATTATGACTTCGAGCCTCGGTTTCAGGTTTTCATTTGGCGCCAATACCCGGATCTGTCTCGGATCAGATTCGGATCGGCAACGTTCGAGTGGGCTCGGATTCACGAAATCCGAGTGCGCTCATCTCTAATTTTTTTTAGCTTTACCTTTCCTTAATGTATCAAGCCCAATGTGTCTATGTCAATACTACATTGAAAACAATGTAATTTCGCAAAAATGCACATACACTTTGATTTTTGTCCTGAAAGTAGTGAGGTGGATTAACCATTTTGCATGACTCTAGTATATTGTATGTAGATCTACACTGTTATTATGAGAGAGGCCATTAGCCGAGGGAGTTTAAAATCATGTGGTGTGAAGCTGATAATGTTACTTACCACTGGGGGGTTTAAGCTGTGGTGGAATCAGCCAATAGGGAGGAAGTGAGAGTGTCGTGGAAAGAATATATCAAGCAGTGGGAAAAGGAGAGAGCTTCCTGTTTCCTGGATCCGGAGAAGCTGCAGCATCAGGCTTAGTATCTGGCTCATCTTGTTTTTTTTGTTCTCTGTGCTCTTGTGCTGTTTTGTTTCTTTTTCTCTCCCTCTTCCTCTCTCTGCCCCTTGTCTTCTCTTTTCTGTCCATTCTTTCCCCCTTTTCTTTTATTTCCCCCCTCCTCCCGTTCGCGGCATGGCATCATCACGGCCCAGAAGGTCCCGGTCCATCCCCGCCAGGTTTGCCGGTTCCCCTCCTCCACCAGCGGCGCTTTCCGCGCCTGTAATACTGCCTGTCCCTTCAGTTTCCACCCTCCTCTCTGCCCAGGGTCAGCTACACACTCCGGGTTCTCCCGGCGGGGACGTCCACTCTAGCAGCGGTGCGGCCGCCCGCAGGTCACGTGGCTCGGCCACCGCGAGCGTTGCTCGCGGGGCCAGGGCGGGTGAGGAGGTCCAGGGCTCCGGAGCGGGCGGCGAGGCCGCTCGTGTCCGGAGGCATGCAGCGTATTAGGCTGTCTGCCAGAGCCAGGGGCAGGGGATCTCCTTCCCTCGCTCACGTGGCGCTCTTTGGCGCCCGGGGGCCATCTTTAGTATCCCCCTCTGCCGGGGCTCCTGCCAGTTCCACCGCAGGCATCCCTGTGAGTGATGTGGCAAATGTTGGGGACAGGGTCCAGCCTTCTGGGGAGCGGTCACAGGTGTCCCCATATAGAGGTCTGGGGCCTGTTATTCTCGATCATGTCGTTCCCCCGGTGTCACAAGGACTGGGGGCGGTAGTTTCAGGTGCTTTGCCCTTTTCCTTTTCCGGCCAGCAGGTCTCAGGACAACCACCCAATACCCTACATAAGGGGTCCCAGCTGGTCCCATCCCTCCTCCTCCCCCCTTTCTGGGGACACTGTGTCTCAGGCTGGGACGGTGATATCATCTAATAGGGCCCCTGGGTTGCTGGGTCCTGCCCCGGTTGTGTTTCCCCCCCGGGAGCGGGGGTGCAGCCTATCAACAATTCCCTTCTGTTTGTCCTTCTGCTACCCTACCTCTGGTCTCGGACCCAGCCGTCATATGGCCGCTTCAGCAGAATTTCAGCAATCAACCCAGGGCGGAGGGACCTGCCTCCTCTTGGTCATTACCATACCCCGCTAGGGGCTATGGGTCTGTAGTTGAAGCGGGGAACTTGTGGTTGGCCCCTTATCCAGCTTAATCTGGTCAGTACTTACATTCTTACCCTCAACCCGCCTTGGTTAATATATCAGGCGTTTCTGGTACGGATCCGCTTTCTGTGGTCAGACAACAGGGGGATAGGGATCAAGGGGTTCCCCCTCAGGCGGGTTTTCTAGGTCATCTCATGGTTTCCCCCCCAGGTTAGGCCCCGGATGGGGTCCCGACTCAGCAGTCGGGCAATCTGTCTTCTCCATGTGTTAACATTTCTTCTTATCCAGTTTCACAGGCGCAGCCATCTTCGGGGACAGGGCGTACGAGCATGGACGGAACAGGGTCGCAGGCGCACCAGGAAGAGGCGGCAGGGAGTTCGACAGGGCAACAAGGGTCGCAACAAGTCGTTTCGGAGGGCGAGGGTGGAGCGAGATTGGATCTGCAGGAGGCGCAGGGAGCGGTCGGTGAGTATGATGGTTCTACTATAAGCAACACATACATGTCCAGCTCAAGCATAGCTACCACCACTGATGAGTCAGCCCCATCTTCCCCTAGGCAGGGTCAGTGCAAGCTTATTAAAATCCTTAACACCCACTTCGGGGGAACTAAAAGGAAGAGCGTAGATCGGCGGGACGCAGCGTCTTCCACTCCGGCTGGAGGTCCCCTGGTTAGATGTGAAAACACGGCATTGTTGATAGGAGATAGGCGCAGCATGAGGCACAAGATTAAGAAAGGTCAATATGTTGATATATTCGAGCTGACGAAGGTCGCACAAAAAGAGTTGGCAGCTGCGTGCGCGCGAGGGGGAGTCGGGGAGGATACATACAGAAACTTTTCGAACTGGCTGACAGGGTATTGCGTTTTCTCTGCTTGTTATTTGGAAACTAGACCTGATGCAATCATAGACGTATGGAAATATCTTCACCTTATTAATGAGATGCATAGTTGTGAATGCCCAGGTACCTGGAGGTTGTACGATAAGCTGTTTCGCGAGAAGGTGCACGGTCAGCTTTATATGCCCCTGGCTTTTAAGGATGTTGAGATCTGGTTAAGGTTGAATAGAGCCCAGGTGTGGGAGGTGAGCATGGGGTATGGTCCCCCTCAGTTAGCCAGGTTTCCGTATGGGGGGGAGACGAGGTGCTCCCCAGTCTTCCAAAAACCGTTGCTATGCCTTTAACAATTCCTCATGCGGGAGGGGGGATTCGTGCCGGTATAGACACGTCTGCACCAATTGTAGAGGAAGTCATCCTCTTAAAGAATGCCCTAGGGGCTCCGTCGGAGTCGGTAGTGGACGGGAAGGGGCGGGGGGTACTGTCTAAAGCAGACTCCCACATTATATTCCCAATCCTCTGTAAATGGCTGGCCCTTTATCCAGATGCGGCGCAGGCCTCTTTCCTTAGGGAGCGTTTTCACCTTGGTTTTCGTCTCCCCATAAATGGGGTGGCGGGTACTGCCGCCAGAAACCTTCGCTCAGCGTTTGTGCACCCTGACATCCTAGCGGAAAAAGTAGGAAAACTGATAGGCCTTGGTCGCATGGTGGGTCCTTTTTCATCCCCTCCCATTCAAGATTTAGTCATTTCCCCGGTGGGAATAGTACCTAAAAAGGACCAGGGAAATTTAGATTAATCCAGCATTTATCTCACCCGGCGGGGAAGTCAGTTAATGATGCAATCGACCCAAAAATCAGCTCAGTGGTGTACCAATCCTTTGATGATGCGTTAACATTAGTTAGAGAATTTGGTAATGGCGCGCAGATGGCTAAATTGGACATAGAATCGGCTTTTCGCCTCCTCCCGTTGCATCCCGAGTCCTTTAAATTTATGGGTTTTAGAATTCAGAACGAATACTATGTGGATCGATGCCTGCCAATGGGCTGTTCAGTGTTGTGCGCATATTTTGAGGCGTTTAGTTCCTTCCTCCACTGGTGTGTCGGGGCAGGGACGGGACATCGCGGCATAGCGCATTATCTGGATGACTTCCTGTTTATAGGTCCGGCTAATTCCCCTTGTTGTAAGGAAACATTGTATGCTGCGCAAGCGCTATTTCGTGTGATGGGGGTGCCAGTAGCTGCGGATAAAACAGAGGGCCTGTCCACATGCCTGGCGTTTTAAGGTATTGAAATTGACACAATAGAAGGTTGTTGTCGTTTACCATCTGATAAAGTGGCTAAGTTACAATCCCTGATAGAAGAGGTTTTGGCTGTCCCATCTTGCGCGTTGCGTAAAGTTCAATCGTTGTTAGGCTCTTTCAATTTTGCTTGCCGAGTAATACCTATGGGCCGAGTGTTTTGTAGAAAGCTTCAGCTAGCAACGTCAGGCTTGCGTAGTCCACATTCCTAGGTGCGTTTGTCGGCAGAGATTAGGGAGGATTTGGGTGTATGGAGTCGTTTTCTAGCGGTTTTTAACAGTGTAAGAGTATGGCCAGCACCCGCAGTAGCTAGTACATCTCTGGATTTGCATACAGACGCATCAGGCTCGAAAGGTTTCGGTGCCTTTTTCCAAGGGGAATGGTGCGCGACACCCTGGCCGCAGTCATGGAGGTCCGAAGGTTTGGTGCGAAATTTGTTAATGTTAGAGTGGTTTCCCCTTGTTGTGGCTTTGGAGCTGTGGGCTGACCAGTTGCGCGGCAGGAGCGTGATTTTTTGGTGTGACAACTTAGGTGTGGTGCAGTCTATCAACAGGCAAAGCGCCTCCTCACGCACGGCAATTAATTTGCTCCGTGTCCTGGTGTTGAGATGTTTAGAGTTTGACATTACCTTTCGGGCACGCCACATCCCTGGCGTGGATAACCAAATAGCCGATGCTCTTTCTCGTTTTGACTGGCAACGTTTTAGATCTCTGGCCCCACAGGCACGTTTAACCGGCTTACAGTGTCCTCCTTATGTTTGGCAGATGGTCCGTTAGGGATAAGGTGGCTTGCAGAAGCGTCCTTGGCTCCGCAACTACAAAATGTTATCAAGGGGCATGGGAACGTTGGTTGAGTTACCGCGCATCTTGCAATAGCGACGCTTCAGGTCAGATTCCCTCTATTACAGGTTTTATGTGGAATTGTTACAACGAAGGGGTTTCTAGAGCAAAGATGGGGTCCCTTTTGGCTGGTATTTCATTCCTGGCTAAGTTGAACAGCGCGCAGGATCCCACAAAGTCATTTATCATAACTAAAGCTCTGAAGGGTTGGTCCAGGATTCAGCCTATAAGTAATGACACTTGCCGGCCTATTGACGGGCAAATTTTAGCCAGATTGTTTGCGTTTTTGCATAATTTAGCTACAGATGATTACGAGGCTTTGCTGTTTGGGCTGGCTTTCTCAATGGCGTATCACGGAGCTTTTAGGGTTAGTGAGTTGGTAGCCAGATCTAAGAATAACATAGGGGAGCTTTGTTGTTTAGAAATGTTATTTTACAAACTAATGTGATACGTTGTAAGATAGTCAAGTCCAAAACGGATCAGTTAGGCAGAGGTCATTGGTTAGCGATTACGGAGCAGCAGGAAACATCCATATGCCCGGTCACGCTGGCTAATCAATTTGCTAAAATTCGGCCCCCAGGGGAAGGTTTGTGGTTAAGTCATTCGGACAATACACCAGTAACTAAATTTCAATTTAGCGCTTTGTTAAAACGGGCCCTTGGGGAGGTTGGCCTTAACCCTGTTGAATATGGCACGCATTCTTTCAGAATAGGGGCGGCCACCGCCACTGCAGCTAGAGGGGCATCTGTCAATGAGATTCAAGCACTAGGGAGATGGAAGTCGCAGGCCTATAAGAAATATATCCGGCCGGATAAATGAGCCTTGTAACGGCTCTTATATATATGGTCCTGTATCTCCTTATGTCTCTCATGGTTCTTTATCGCTTTCATCTTTTCTGTTCTCATCTATCACTTGGTGACTCAGGGCTATGCTGCTCGCTGTGTTAAACGGGGGCATGGAGGGATTTTTCCTCTTGTTTTCCTTGGCAAGGCCTGATTAGTGTGTGTGCCTCCCGGGGTAATAAGGGGTTTTTACCTTCATATGGGTTACCAATTTTCCTTTTCATTTTGTTTAAAAATTAAAGAATCAGATAATTTCAGTTAAATAAAATAAATAAATAAATAAATAAATCATTCAATAAACGAGACAAAATAGATAAAATTAATTGCTTTTAGAGCAGATAGCTCTCAGAAAGGTAAAATAAAATAAAGATAAGGAAGCTAATGATAGGATCTTTTTCCGTTTCAAATATTCGAATGAGCTGGGGTGGCCCCTCTGGTAGGGAGGGGATACCTCAGCAAGTTGATAAAATTAAAATAAAATAAAATAAATATATAGTTCTGTTTTTTAACACGTTTTGTTTGGTGGTGGCGCACGTTTCTCAGATACGGTTAGGATTGATGAGACTATTTATCTTTGTTTTAGGTTTTTCGGTGAAGAGGACAAGGATATGGGTCGTGGGTCATTCGTTTATCTTTTGGGCAGCTAAACACAGAATAGCGGAGAGGTGGTCCGGTTTCACACACCCAGTTGACATCCGCTGGTTGGGTAAAAGGGGCATGGTATGGGCGGCTTTGATTCCCACGTTAGGGGAAGAAAAAGAAGATCATGGTACCCCGGATAAAGTGGTGATTCATTTGGGAGGTAATGATGTAGAAAAGGGCAAATCCCTTGATTTAATCATTAACATTCATGAAGATCTCGCACAAATACATGCCCGTTGGCCTTCAATGAAAGTTTGTTGGTCTAACATAATACCTCGGTTGTCCTGGAGATCATCTATTCCCCCGGCCACATTGATAAAGGTGGTTAAAAAGATAAACGGATACGCGAGGCAAAAACGTTAGGGGCATGCAGGGGGTTGTCATTAGTCATCCTGGTTTAACAGTAGACAAGAGGCATCTTTTTAGAGCGGATGGGGTTCATTTGTCGCCAGAAGGAACGTTTTTGTTTATAGAGAGGATTTTTTCAGAGCTCAAGGGTTTAGTTCTTTCTTTAGGTGGCGGGCCACGTGGTCCGTAGGGCACTCGGCTGTAGCAGGAGAGCATGGCAGTCATAAGGTTGTTAAACATACGGTACTTAATGTGTTGGCGATATAACCTTGGTTCCCTCAATGTTATTAGACTCGTTGATACTCTGGTAAAGAGTATCAGGTTTTTGCCTAGAAAGGGCTTGACCAGTTTGAGTTCAGAGGGTATTGAGTTAATCTATAGTGTATAGTACCGGCCAATAGATAAGGTGTTAACCTGGGTTGGTGGAAAGGAGGCGATCTTCCACCGTATTGGTTTATGTTGGTTTTTAGCTGGCTGCCCTTGCTCTTCACTACCTCTATAAAGAAAAAGGTCCAAATTGTTTATAGCTTTTGATAGTATTGATAGATAAAATAAAATAAAGATAAATAAAATAAAAATAAAAAATAATTTAAAAAATAATAATGTAATAAAAGGACCTTTTTATTCCAAACTTAAGTCGGTGTCCGTGTCTTTATTTTATGGTTATATATATGTGGGGATGTTTAAGCAAAAAGGGGAATGCATTTGAAGGGTAATCAACACTATGCATTTTATAGGATTTGCAGTTTGTAACAATTTTCCAACTGAAGTTACAGAGAAAAATATGTCTGTCACTCTACAGTATATTGTAAACAATGCACCTACTCAAAAATGCACATACATTTCGATTTTTCTCCTGAAAGCAGTAAGGTGGAATAACCATTGTGCATGATCCTAGTGTATTGTATGAAGACCTACAGGGCCTGATTCATTAAAGAACGTAAGTGCAGATAAGTGCTGTATTTTGCTCTGCGCATTTTGCTCTGCGCATGCCCAGAACCAGACCATATTCCAAAGGCGGCAGCAATTTAAAAATTCATCTTTGAGTGCAAGGGACCCTTACTACAGCCTGGCCGAAACAGGGAGGGGACTGAGCATATGCACATAGAGTCAATGTACATTAATAGCGTGCAAAGCTCGAGCGTACACAGCAGTGCCTGATTACAGCTTTGGGCATCTCAAAAGTGCTGTCTAGTGCACCAGCTACAGGTCTGGTGTAAGTGGCGATTTTAGTGATGACATGTTAGCACATGTGTTTGCAATCAAGAGCAACTGTAATAATGCATTTTATCTACATTACATTCATAGCATCCTAATAAATGTATTTTATGGGGAGGGGGGGGCGGACTTTTTTTGTTAATGTTTTGTCATTAATGACTACACGATTAAACTTTGTTTTTCTTTCCCTGTATTTTCTTTTGGTACTTTATATTCCAATATGTATTAGATGTATCCTGCAGTGTATTGCCTATTAGAGCAGAACGCACCTAGACCCACATACATAGTAATATAGTTGATGAGGTTGAAAAAAGACCCCAGTCCATCAAGTTTAACCTATTTTGGATCTCCTGCGATCCCTCATTTAAATTTGAAATTGATCCAGAGTAAGCAACCACCAATCTGTTTCAATTGTGAAAATCCCCCCAGACCCAATATTGCAGTCCTATTTTTACCCAATATTCACCACTATCCTTCATTTTAATTAACGGTCGTATCCTGGATACACTTTTCCGCTAAAAATTTGTCTAACCCTTTCTTAAACATATCTATTGAATCTGCCATCACAACCTTACCCGGCAGTGAATTCCATATCTTGACTGCCCTTACTGTAAAGAACCCCTTTCTTTGCTGGTTATGACATTTTTCTCCTTTAACCTTAGGGGGTGACCACGTGTCCTGTGTATAGTCCTTGCGGTAAAAAGTTCCCATGAAAGTTCTCTGCATTGACCCTTAATGTATTTGTACATAGTAATCATATCCCCCCTTAGACGCCTCTTTTCTAAAGTAAACATGCCTAAACTGGCTAACCTTTCCTCATAACTTAATGACTCCATACCCTTTATCAATTTTATTGCCCTTCTCTGAACCCTTTCTAGTTCCAAATTATCCTTTTTATAGAGTGGTGCCCAGAACTATACTTCATATTCAAGATGAGGTCTTACCAACGATTTATACAGTGGTAAAATGACACTGTCTTCCCTTGCATCTATGCCCCTTTTTATGCATGCCAATACTTTATTTGCCCTTACAGGTGCTGCTTGACATTGAGCACTATTGCTAAAGCTGGGTACACACTACACTGATTATCAGGCCAATCAGACAATATACGACTGATTGGCCAGATATCTGTGAGGGTGTATACTTACCCGATGGTCCAAAGTCGACCCGAAGTGCTGATCATTGCTTCATCTGGTTGGTCGTACTGGTTTGATTTTTGTCGTTTAGCAGCTAGTGAACTCTTAGCAGCTGCTGACAGTTCAGTGTAAATCTGCACTATCTGCATCCTGAGTGAAGGAGAACGGAGACAGCGAGCAAGCACACGGTCAGCATTACAGATAGTGAGAAATGCCAGCCATTTCATTCATTCATTCTGCTGCAGCACAAGTCTTTGATGTATGCTTCACTAGGTTAGCTAAATAAAGAAAGAGTGGTCTTTAAGGGCAGAACGGACACTGCAGAACATTTGCATGCTTCCGTTCCTCTCCATAACATCTTCAAGGCTGATGGTGACAGGCTGTAAATCTGAAGGTAAATCGTGTGTAGTGTGTACAAATGAATCGGCATGCTGATTATGACTTTTTTTTTTTTTGCCTGTCGTTAATAAATCGCTGATCGTTAGCATTTCATGTAGTGTGTACCCACCTTATGTCTACTGTCTACAAGGACTCCCAAATCCTTTTCCATTATAGATTCTCCTAAATTAATTCCATTTAATTTATAGATTGCTTTCTTGTTTTTGACCCCTAAATGCATAACCTTACATTTATCTATGTTAAACCTCATATTCCATTTGGCCGCCCAATCCTCCAGTTTATTTAAGTTCCTCTGTAGAGAAGCTACATCTTGCTCTGATTTTATTACCTTACAGAGTTTAGTGTCATCTGCAAAAATAGAAACTTTACTCTCTAAACCAGGCCTGTCCAACCTGCAGCCCTCCAGGTGTTGTGAAACTACAAATCCCAGCATGCCCTTCCAGCTATCAACTGGTTGTCTACTGGCAAAGCATGCTGGGGCTTGTAGTTTCACAACACCCAGATGGCCGCAGATTGGACAGGCCTGCTCTAAACCATTACCAAGGTCATTAATAAATATATTAAAAAGGAGTGGAACCAGCACAGAACCTTGAGGTACTCCACTTAAAACTTTTGACCAATTAGAAAATGTTACATTTATCACAACTCTGTTCCCTATTCTCTAACCAGTTTTTGAACCAAGTACAATTGTTATTTCCTACACCTAGTTCCCTTATTTTGTAATCCAACCTCTTGCGTGGCACTGTATCAAAGGTCTTTGCAAAATCTAAGTAGACCACAACTACTGTGCTGTCTTGGTTTAAATTCCCTCTTACTTCCTCATAGAAACTAGTTAGATAAGTTTGACATGACCTATCCCTCACAAATCCATGCTGATTCCCACTAATAATCTTATTGCACACCAAGTAATCCTAAATACTATCCCTTCCCCACTATTGATGTCAAGCTTACAGGTCTATAATTCCCTGGTTGTGATATCGTCCCCTTTTTTGAACAACGGCACCACATCTACTATTCACCAATCCCTTGGTACAGAGTCTGTTGAGACTGAATCTATGAAAATTAAGAATAGTGGCCTACCTATTTCTGAGTTTAACTCCATAAGAACCCTTGGGTGTATGCCATCTGGACTTGGAGCTTTATTTATTTTAATATTCTTCAGTGGCCTTTGGACTTCTTCCTCTGTCAACCAAGTATTAATTAATGGTATGGTTTTATTTCCATTTTTATGTATTATTCCTACCATTTGTTTCTCTTTAGTAAATATTGAAGAAAAGAAAGTGTTTTATACCTCTGCTTTTTCCTTAGTATCATTCATCAATTCACCCATCTCACTTAGGGGTCCTATATTATCTTTTGTAATCCTTTTGCCATTTATATGCTTAAAAATTTTTTGGGGGTTGTCTTACATTCTTTTGCAACTTGTTATTCATTTTCTAATGTAGCCAATCTAATTTCCTTTTTTTTATGTTTTATTAAAATCCTTGTACCTACGGAAGGACTCCTCAGACCCTTCAGACTTAAATAATTTAAATGCATGCTTCTTCCTTTGCATTCTTCCCTTACCATTTTATTTAGCCACATTGGTTTAGATTTAAGTTTCTTTATTCTACATTTATTTCCAATAGAAATGAACTTATACGTATAGGTTTCCAAATACATTTTAAAGACAGCCCACTTTTCTTCCTTCAAAAACTTTGTCCCAGTCTATGCACTTTATAGACTCCTTTAGCATATTAAAATTTGCCTAAAGTTTAAAGTCCTAGCTGATCCCTTATACTGTTGCTTCTGAAAACTGATTTAAAATGAGACCATATTATGATCACTGTTTCCCAAGTGATCCCTTACTTGAATATTTGATATTACGTCTACATTATTTATTATTACCAAGTCCAGTATAGTCTGGTTCCTTCCCACAATGTCTATCCCATAAATACTTGCTTGCCCCTCCACCCCAAAGCCTAGTTTAAAATCTCCTCCAACCTTCTAACCATCCTCTCCCCTAATGCAGCAGCCCCCTCCTCATTCAGGTGCAATCCATCTCGACAATAAAGATGGCAACTGACCGAGAAATCTGCCCAGTGCTCTAAGAATCCAAAACCCTCCTTACTACACCAATCTTTAAGTCATGCATTAGCCTCCCAAATCTCCCGCTGCCTCCCTGGGTTAGTGCATGACACAGGTGTTATTTCCAAAAATACTTCCTTGGATGTCTTTCCCTTAAGTTTGCGACCTATGTCCCTGAAATCATTCTTTAGGACACCCTTTCTTCCTCTAGCTCGGTCATTGGTGCCAACATGCACCAAAACTGCCGGGTCATTCTCAACCCCTCCCAACAATCTGTCCAACCGATTCGCAATATGCCGAGCCCGAGCACCCAGGAGACAACACACTGTTCAGCATGCACGGTCCCGGTAACAGATTGCCCCATCTACCTTCCTAATAATTGAATCCCCCACCACCATAATCTGCCTGGGTCCTTGAGTAACTTCACCTCTATGCTGGAGAGACCGTTCTCCTGGTTGCTAGAGGAAGCAGTATTGCCCAACTTTACCAATTCTGAACTGCCTTCCACAGTATCTTCATCCATTCTGGCAAATCTGCTGGGATTGCTTACCTCAGAACTGGCCTGCCTCTTCCTCCCTCTGCTACGCTTAGTAACTGCTACACATCTGCCTACCCGTGCATCCTCCTCTGTCTCTGATCCAACCTGCTGTTATTCAATAACAGACGTATCTTTATATCTGCTCCTTGCTGAACACAAACATACGTAAGCCTAATTTACAGGCGTGTTTTTTTTTTTTTGTTGGTTTTTTTAACTGAAAATAATTTTATTGAATTTTATAAAATATTTGCTGGGGGTACAGAAAAAAAAAACGGGAAGGGAAAGACATAAATCAGGGGAAAGGGGAACATAGTATGAAACACAACAATATATAGTAAAAAACACAGCAATCTACACATTCCTCTCTCTGAAGTATTTAAATACAAGAACTGTATATACTCGAGTATAAGCTAACTCGAATATAAGCTGAGGCACCTAATTTTACCACGAAAAAATGGGAAAACGTATTGACTAGAGTATAAGCCTAGGGTGAGAAATGCAGCAGCTACTGGCAAATTTCAAAAATACACGAGTATATACGGTAATCGTGTCTCTGCCAAGTTTGATTTTTTTTTTCATTATACTCATTGTGAACAAAAACACTCTAAGATGAGTATGTAAACTACACAATCTTAGTTGTTTAATCCCAATTAGCATAGTCTCCCCCCAACATTTCTCACTTTCTCAACCCTCTATCACTAATTGGCTCAAAAAAGTCTTATCTTATGCTGTATGACATCCAATTTCCTCTAATTAAGTCTCTTCAAAACTAAATAAACATTTTCCTCCCTCAATGTGCTCTGTCCACCTCAATTTCCAGTTCCTTATTGTCACAGTTGGCTTACAGGAAAATGATCCCTAGGCGCTGCTGAACATGGCTAAGTGCACCCATGGGCGCGGAGTCTAACAGACAGGTGGTTTTCACCAGGAATCCCCGCAAGGAGGTATGGTCTTAGCTGCATCAAGTCTGCAGGTCGCGGTACGGTGAGTGTACAGCAGAACGATGTGGGGGAGCCATGTGAAGTGGATGGAGACGATGGAGTCCATAGACGAGTGGTATAAATACAGGCACAACAATAATATAGGCTGATGGACAGCAGCCAATGAGTCACTAGGAGAATAGGTGCTCTGTGGTATACAATGAGAGAACTGAAGCTGTCACAATGAAGTATACTGGACATGGTAAGTGAGGTACTGGAGCAGCCAAGGTTCAACACAGCCAGAGACTGAGAGCAGGCTGGAGTAGCGGCGGTAACTCATGATAGAAACTGAGGAGTCACAGGTGTAATAGCGGCTCTGAGTGGTAGCGATGAGAGAACCGGAGCGGTCATGATGAAGTACACTGGAGATGGTAAGAGAGGTACTGGAACAGTGATGGTTTAGCACAGGCCACGAACTGAGAGCAGACTGGAACACAGGCAAACCACAAGGAGAACAGGAACCAGAACCACAGGCTGCAGGAAGTGAGCTTAAAGAACAGGCATCAGACAGGTGAATCCAGGAGGTTTAAATAGTGCTCCAGAAGTGCTTAGCCAATTAAAAAGGGGAGGAGGTCCTGAAGTGCAATAGGCTTGCACCTGCACAGATCTGAAAATAGCTGAATGAATGAACTGGAGAATGTCTGATGCAGGGACATGGTAGTTTCCAGATGAATGGACTGCAGGTAACGAGACAGGTACTATCTGTGGGACCGGAGCATTACACTTATACTTATGTACCCCCAGCATGTTAAATATTTTCAGGCAAACCTCCTCACTACAGGTCATGTAAGGACATTTTCCCTTATAACATGAAGACTGTCACTCCCTCAAACAATAACAGCATGAGAGAGAGAGAGAGACCTTTAACTTACAACGCAGTGGAAAGCAAACTTGCATTCCAAATGCCGAACTTGCTGTCAGTGGAACGCACATGCCTTCAACTGCGGAAGTTAAGAGCTGAGGGACCGGAGAACAGGTAAGTTCACTCGTGTATAAGCCGAGGGGGGCTTTTTCAGCATAAAAAATGTGCTGAAAAAGTTGGCTTATACATGAGTATATACAGTATATCTAGTTGTCAAATGAAATTAGAATTCAAAAATATAAACAAAAGGCACAACTTCTTTCATAGAGTGGAGACCGATCCATTACACCCAAGTACTTAAACCTAAACACTAAGTACTGCTTAAATTGAATTAAGAAGCTATTAAGGACTAATGGGATCTGACATGGCTAACTGATGGGGGATCGAGACGGGACGCCCTCTCCTTCTGTGACATAAATATACCAGCTACACCATTTCACTAGTGGGGAAGTGGCTGCCATGGAATATGGAACTTCTAGAGTCTCCATCTCGAAACAGTCACTTTAGCTTTAATCGTAGACAATGTCGGTGGAGTCAGTGGCTTCCAGGCCTGTGCTATGGCAGCTCTCGTTGCAATAAAGACATGACCCATCACATACCTGTCCCCTGAGGGAATGGAGAGGGGATAGTTCGTTTTGCATGCCATAATGAAACAGGTCCACATGGTATTTGTTTTGAAGTTGCTACCACTGTGTTACCAAATGATGTGATTCAAATTGCTTCTCTGTCAATTTTTGATGTAAAGGGTGAAGAACCTGACTATGTAATTCTTTAAGTATTTTGAATCACTTATTTCCAAATGCATTGTAAGAAACAAGAAAAAATAGTGCAACACTGCACAGTTTCAGTAAGTGCTTATCTGTCAAATGTTGATCCAATGTACACACTAATCAATCAATGTCTACCACCATGCCAACAAAACCTTACAAAAGAAAACACATAGTAGTGTAATAACATTTATATAAAGTGTTTTAGTAAAATCAAATAAAGTGCCTCTGTAAAAAAAGAACAGCAGAACAGTATTCCAGGATGATGACATGACCATTCAGCAATCCAGTATATCCACACAGTATGACATGGTAGGGGCCAAGACTCCAAACACAGAATTCCAGAGTAGTACAACCCCAGCTGTTTCTTTTTCTTCTTTTAAATTCATTCAATTTTCTACAATATGGGTCTCCCATTTGGATGGGTACCATATAACTGTCAGCCCAAGGATTGGGCACAGTTTATCAAGGGGTTGATTGGGTTGTTGCACTTCATTGTCTGCTGGGTAGGTGTCTGTTAGGATACCTTACAGAACAATAGGCACATCATCATGGTGAAGAAGGGGTATGACATCCTTGATTAAGTGCCACTCCCAGATTTAACTTCTTACATGACTTTACTGTGTTTATACAGAAAAGGGGGGATAGTTATTGCACTAAGACTAAAACCATCTTCATTTTGGCACCATATATTAGAAAAATGACAGGAGGGGGTGCCCTTCCAATATAAAGTCAAACACAGAGAAAACTAAAGTATGGTCTTAGTATACAAATGGAAGGCACACCAGTTCAAGAAAATGAATTCACATATAGTGTTACCAGCTAAGTGACAATTAAAAATTCTATTATTGGGCAGAATAGGCCTTTATTATACAAATCACATATAGGTGGAATATTAAAAACATAAAGTGATGAAAGGTATAGAGAAGAGACATTAAAATGTAGTTAGACCTTAGAACATATCGGCCGATAAGTATATATATTAGGTCAGAAAATGAGACATAGAATTCATTAAATATAAATTAGGTATAATGACGGAGTACTCCTCAGTGTGTTCAGACACATAACAAATATGGATATTTTATCATAGTGGTACTTAGCATGCCATAAATATTTCTTATATCAGGTTTCATATAAGATGATATTTTGTATAGGATTATTGTGTTGCTGAGGTTAATAGTCTGGTTTTTGCATGCTGACACTATGTAAAAAAAGGTATAAATTGTTCTATCATATATATACACACACATATATATATATATATATATATATATATATATATATATATATATATATATATATATATATATATATATATAATTTTAATATATCTTTGTGTTCAATAATACACCCAATATCACAGCTCAAAACAAATATCTGATACTATCACAGCAATGCAACCTCATTAATATTATCAATGCCACAGATCCAAATATAAAGTTAAAGTACCCTATTGATCATCTTATAGTATAGTACTACCACATTAATATTGTTCTGTGATACCGTGTTGAATATCACAAATTGTTACAATATCACTTTTGCACTGCTAAAGTTCATAGCTGATTAATGTATGCGATATGTATTGGTACTGTTGCTATGATACCACATTTGCATTGCCCAGTATTGCCGCATCATATAGCTGAATGGCTAGTTTTCACTGTGGGTAAATGCATCCACATGTCCCCTATATAGTAGTACATAATTCGACCCCATATTCTTGCTATATGGTTTAAACTAATGAGATCAATTACCGGGAGTCGTAGCTAGCCAGCCGCCATCGGCTAGTACTTCCGGGTCTGTGACATCACAAATGATGTCACCACACCCGACGTACGTTTCGCCTTAAGCTTGTTCACAGGGTGACGTGGCACTACTGGGCAATGTAAATGTGGTATCATAGCAACAGTACCAATAACACTTTCCTCTTTCTCGAAGGCTACAGATTTACTAGTCCCTTTCCCAAAACAGACACCTGCTTTCACACCTCTCTGGAAACTGCTACCAGATACGTATAAGGCCCGTAGCAAACCTACGACTTAATTATCCAATTGCGTCCACTCGGTGTTCTGGTAAACAGTTAACCCTTCATACTCTGGTATCTAAAGCATTAACACAGTCAAACAATCTCTCTCTTCCACACAAGCAATGGATTCCTTTAGAGCAATAAGCACAAGAACTATTTAATTTTTAGATTTAATATACAAAATATAAAATGCTTACAGAATATTAAAAACAACTAAGATGACAAGACATACATAACAAGCAAAACAGTTTAAAATAAAGGGATTAAATTGTATTATATATATATATATATATATATAAAAAAACCTTACAGATAAGTGGTATATTCTGGCCAAGGGAAATTGGCATGAAGATGGATAGCTTATCAATAATGATTGATTTCCCTGACAATTTCTTGTAACTAGTCTCAGCTTTTTAAATACACCTTTACACCTTACTCCACCTCCAGGAGGGTTTTGGTCTGTGACACTTTTTGCAGCCACCATTTGCATGTTGCCTGCTTTACTATCAAATTCTACTATGTGACCTAACTTTTCTGTGGCGTGTCACACAGTCCCAAGTTTATTATTAATAGATCCCTTATGAATTTACGCATCTATTGATACCAAACAGGCCTAGGTATAGGGTATTAGTTAAGCTTATACTCATTTCCTCAAATTCTCTGTGTGGCAGCTACTCTGATATGTTATTCAGCAGATGTTCTAAGCTACCCTGTCTTTGGTGTGATGACACTCCTTGGAATTACCAAGTTATTTCCCACTGCATTCACAAATTTATAATGGTTTTCATATTTGTGGGGACATGATTATTTGGGAGTTAAGGCACAGAATTGATTTAAATCACAACCAACACTAACAATATCCCCTGGTAAACTCACCAAACAGAGGATTAGGAAAATCCCATTAATATTATGGAAAGTAAGACATTATCCTCCAGCTAGCTGGTCTGATAAGTCAGAGATATCAATATTTCTTTTTCAGCTACCCTCTTTCAGCAACAGAGCAGCATGATAATTGCTGTGAATCTATGAAGTGGAAGGTCATATAGATGTGGCAAGCAGCAAAGTCCAGAGAAAAATACTGGGTCTAATGTTCAATACTTTAATAAACTCACTAAATCAAAAAGAAGATCCAATCAAATAATTGGAACTAGCTGTAGCTTAAAGAGGGAGCTCACAAAGCTGGAGAATAATGTAGTATTTACCACAATATTTACGGATTTTTCCTAATCCTTATTACTTCTATGTAATCCCTGGAAATCCAACTGTATCACCTGCAACTTTTCTCTTGATTAGACTGTTAAATACACAGTGTTTTGGGCGAATTTCCATCTTGTATCTGATTTCAAAGATATAGTGTATTTATTTAATTATATTGTAAATAATTACAATTTCTAAGTCAAACATTTCAGGACTGTGAAGTCTTAATGTGTATATAAAAATGAATATACCTATTTTAATTGTCAACTACTGTAGATCTGCTAAGGGTTGAATGTATTCAATAACTAGATTAACGACTAAGCAACCTGTACATGGATTAAAGACCCTCAATGTGCGATAAGCACATTATTTGTGGCTAAAAGAAATCTATCAATGATGGATTTTTAATATGTACTTCTAAGCTAAAAAAAAAATATTAGATTTTCCAGAGGCTCACGCATAGGCTAGATACAATATATGGCTCTACAAACAGATGTAAAACAAATATATTTAAAATAATTCTATAGGAGAACAATTTAGCATATAGTATGTGCATTGCCAAGTATATTCACTGACATGGGGATTTTTTTTTGCTATACCTATAAGAGGCAAGATTGGCACAAGAGGTTTAAAGCCACTTTTCTCTGTTATGATATCATGCAGCTGTTTGTGTGTTGCTGCAGGTGGCTGTTGCCAAGATGATGTCTTTACAGAGGAGGCAATTGTTTGCTCTAGCTAGTCGATGGTTAGCTTTTTCTGTAAGGACAGGGATCTAATTGCAATTGTACTCCAACCAAGAAGCTAAAATCTCAAAAAAGGTGCAGAACCTAATTGTAACTAGAGATGGGCGGGCTCAGTTCCCTGAGATCCGAACCCACCCGAAATTTGCCTGAGTACCGAGCCGAGCAGGCTCGTTACTCTCCCGCCCGTTCGGAATCGAAGTCTAGGCAAAACGTCATTGTGACGTCGTCGGATCTCGGTGCTCGCGATATTTGAATTGCATAAATACCCGCCTCCACAGCAATCCATCGCCATTTCACAAAGGGAGAGAGCAGGGTTAGGTCACAGGTTGTATTAGAGCAGGGACAGAGCAATAATTGTACACCTTATTCTTTTTATTATTATTTCAATTCTATTCAATTCTATTATTATTATCAATTCTATTAGCAATTGTTAGAGTAGAAAGAGAGGAGGATAGAGGAGGCATTTTTTTCAATATTTTGCATAACAACACTTTGGGGTGTCCCATATTCCCCAGTGTGAAACAATAATTTTTCTGGCTGCAAAAAGTCATATTTAACAGCAGTATCTATTGAATATTTTGCACTACAAGTGGTTTGGGCTCATTAAAATGGATTCAAAGCAGTCCACATATGAGCAGAATCAGCAAGCAGGTGCTGACACCAGTCCTGATGGTAGTGTTCCCAGCACGTCATCTGGTAAAGCCTTTGTAAAAGTACATAGTCTTTTCAAATCAGGGAAAAAAAACACACCCAAAATTTTTTTACTGTGTAAAAACTGCCGATAAAAAAAATAAATTGCCAACATGCCATTTTACACACGCAGTGGCAAAGAAAGAATGAGGCCTTCTCCTTTCTCTATTAGTGGCAGATCAAAAATTGTTACTGAGACTTCTTCTTGTATGGTCACTCGTGACCAAGCAAGACCAAGTAATTTGGAGTCTAAAAGTGGTGCACAACTACTGTTACGTGTGAAAGCCGAACTGCAAGAAAACAGTAAGGCATTAGAGGATAATGTATGCTCAGAATCAGAAATGACACCAATCCCTGTGGAGAGTCCATCTACCAGTGGTATGTCTAATTGTGAGCATTCTGTTAGTGTATTCATAAAGAAGGGCCCTTTCAGCAGTTCTGCTGATGTGTGCCTGAACAGCCAGAGTGTAGCCGGTGATACACAAATTGAGGATGACACTTTGAAATTAGAAGAGGATGAGGGTGAGATTTGGGTAGCAGACGAGGGCGCTGATGAGGATGCAGTTTATTGTATAAGTCCTGCACCAGTGGCAGCAGTGTGGCACCAGTGACAGCAGTTCTGGCACGTGAGGTTGTGGCACCAATTTGCACTTTCCAAACACAAGCAGGGATGACGCAGGTGGCAGACCACAACAGTTTGACATCTGGGCTGGTTTGAAGGATTTGACAAAAAAAAAAAATGTGTGACCTTGCCCATAACTCAAACCAATCCTACAATTAACATGCAAAGGATGGTGGAGGGCCTAGCAGGGATTAAACTGTATTTTTCCTAATTTGCACTAATAAGGTTTGGGTGTAATATACACCCAAAGACGAGTGCTCAATTGCTAAGAGTCATTGATGAAGAGGAAGACAAGCAGGCTTGTCTGTAGAATTTGCAGGCAAATTCTACTGCGTTATATAGGTAACACCCAAATAGAAGAGCTACATTGCTCCATTGCTAATTGTAATTGCTGAAATAGAAATAATAGGGCTGACAGTCTTGGTCTAAATCTGCAGTACATTTTATTGTACCATAGCTCATTCAGAAACAGGAGAGGTGGCAGGGTTTAGTGATAATCTTCCTCAAACAATACTAATTCATCCCACCATCGTAGAAGTCTGTGTACTATGATGTAATTGCAGATAATGGCCTTCCAAATGGAATTACTAGTTGATTTTTGGGCAGAGCAGTCACGATTTTTGGCCAATTCTTTTACAGCAGAGCAAATAACAAAATGTTGTGCGGAATCATCTGCATCACCACTGGGTGTCTTGGGAAAGCAATTTTTTTTACAACAAGCAGTTGCCAGAGAAACTGAAGGAGAAGACGTCAAAACAAGATGTTGATATCTCTTGGATCCTTGCGAAGCAAATTAAGTATTTAATCTACAATTAAAATATAGTTAGCACATTTACTTTGTTTTATTTCACACGTTAAATTTCTGTAGCTCCTTGTCAAAATGTATTATTAAGACAATCACTTGACTCAAGCTAACCGTGTCTGCACTCTCTTCACAGGCGACTACTTCCATGGACTAAAGTACATTCCCCTCAAATGCTAGTCTTCTTGCAACTGCTGCATTCTCCTACATGCTGTTGCAGAAAACAGAAATTGGTCCTAAATTTTTCGGGACACAAACAGCATCTCCTGCATGTCATTTTTTAAAAGTTCTGTAACACCAAGTTGATTGTGTGTGCAAAACAGGAAATGTGATGGAATTCAACCCCGGTGTAATGCTTGGACAATATTGGGGTTGTAATCAGAAATTACATATCCTCAGGAGAGTCCAAGCAGGATTAGCCATCTTTCAATGACATCACTTAGTTTTTGGAACAGATTGTCAGCTGTATGCTTCTTAGTGAAGCTGCTGATACACAGAGTAGCCTACTTCTGAAAAATGTGACGTACTTGGGTACATGCTGCTGCTGTCCCTGCTGGTGAAGGCGAATGACCAACCCAGTGGGCTATAATCTTTACTTTGCCCAGTTCCACTTGCCCTTATATCTGTGGTTAAGTGTACAGTGGATAGAATGCCATTTTGTAGCCCAGTAATTAAATTTTTAGGAACCTTCAGGTGGGTAATAGCTTTTCTAATAAAATGGTATAGTGATGACATTTGCTAACAGGGACAGAACATCTCAATTAAATGTCTTAAACCAACTGCATTAATAGTGGACATTGGACGCAGATCTAATCAGGGCTGCCAATAGGAATTCAGGGCCCGGGTACAACAAATTCATGGGGCCCCCCCTCATAGTCGAGTAAGCCCCAAAAATTTTCGGGGGTGTGGTCATACATTCAAGGGCGTGGCAATGCGCCGTTGGGGCGTGGCTAGCCTAACAGCAGTGCAAAAATTTTCGGAGACTGGGTGACAGGTTTCATACTTGCTTCCTCTTGCAAAGGATTGTTTAAATGAAAATTATTGGTTCTGGGGATATTGATGATGAAGGTGTTATGGGTGTAGATTGCAAGCGTCGGGATGTAGGTGAGAGAAGGGTCCTAGCTGATGGACTGCTTGTTGTTATTTTTTTTACCATAACTGTTAGATTTTCCCAATACCTAGCCATGAACTCGCGTCAAATGGCATAACATGGATGAGGTTCCAAAATGGTTAAGGTTCCTCCCTCGACTGACTGTGGCTTTACTTACACTACAAATGGCTAGACAACTGTTGCCAGGATTTAGGTAGAAATAATTCCACACATAAGAAGTGGCTTTTGTGGTCTTATGTCCAGGCATGACAATGGCATTTGTCTTGTCATGTGCCAGAATTGCTTCCACTGCTGCAGGACTTACACATACAACCTCATCAACATCCTCATTAGCACCCTCGTCGGCTACACAAATATCCCCCTCATCCTCTTCCAATTCCAAAGTGGCATCCTCAATTTGTGTATCATCGGCTACACTCGGGCTGTTCAGGCACACGTCAGCAGAAATGCAGAAAGGGCCCTTCTTTATGGGTACACTATCACAATGGTCAGGATTACACATACCACTCGTGGATGGACTCTCCTCAGGGATTGGTGTAATTTCTGATTCTGAGCATACATTTTCCACTAATGCATTACTGTTTTCTTGCAACTCTGCTTTCACACGCAACAGTAATTGTGCACCACTTTTGGACTCCGAATTTCTTGGTCTTCCTTGGTCACGAGTGACCTTACAAGAAGAAGTCTCAGTAACATTTTTCGATCTCACACGAATAGAGAAAGGCGAAGGCCTCATTCTTTCTTTGCCACTGCGTGTGTAGAATGGCATGTTGGCAATTTCTTTTTTTTAATCGACAGATACCTTTTACCGTGTTGAAGAGAAAAAGAGCTGTAATATAGGAAAAGTTGTTATTTTGTGTGATTTTTTTCCCTGACTTCAAAAGATTATGTACTTTTGCATAGGCTTTACCAGATGACATACAGGGAAGACTACCATCAGGACTGGTGGCAGCAGCTGCATGCTGCTCCTGCTCATAGTAACATACATAGTAACATAGTTGATGAGGTTGAAAAAAAAGACACCAGTCCATCAAGTTCAACCTATTTTGGATCTCCTGCAATCCCGCACTTATATTTGAAATTGATCCAGAGTAAGCAACCGCCATTCTGTTTCAATTGTGAAAATCCCCCCAGAATCAATATTGCAATCCTATTTTTACCATATATCAACTACTATCCTTCATTTTAATTAACAGTCGTATCCCTGGATACACTTTTCCACTAAAAATTTGTCCAACCCTTTCTTAAACATATCTTTTGAATCTGCCATCACAACCTTCCCTGGCAATGAATTCCATATCTTGACTGCCCTTACTGTAAAGAACCCCTTCCTTTGCTGGCTGTGAAATTTCCTCTCCTCTAACCTTAGAGGGTGACCACGTGTCCTGTGTATAGTCCATGGAGTAAAAAGTTCCCATGAAAGTTCTCTGCATTGACCCTTAATGTATTTGTACATAGTAATCATGTCCCCCCTTAGACGCCTCTTTTCTAAAGTAAACATGCCTAAACTGGCAAACCTTTCCTCATAACTTAATGACTCCATACCCTTTATCAATTATGTCGCCCTTCTCTGAACACTTTCTAGTTCCAAATTATCTTTCAATTCTCTGTGTACTGCTGTGAATCTATTTTATTAAGACCCCAAACACTTTGTAGTTTAAATTCAGAAAAATGTCTGCTCTACTCCTGCTCTATACTGTGACCAAACCCTTCTCTGTCCCTCTCTCAAATGATGCTAGATCGCCATGGAGGCAGGTATTTATTGATTCTAAAACTCGCGAGATCGAACAATGTCATGATGATGTTTTGCCTCGTTTTGGAATCCGAATAGGCACGAGAGTACCGAGCCAACTCGGCTCGGTACTCGGATCCCCGAAGTTCGGGTGGGTTCGGTTTCACGGAAACCGAGTCTGCCCATCTCTAATTGTAAGTGTCCTTTTCCTGCGCTTACCTGCTGTTTGGAGAGGTTGCCATCTCCACCCAGATTCTGTTTTGTTTATACCCTGCTGTTCCTGAATTGTATTTTGTTAATTCATTCTCCATCTTCAACCTCAAGGCTCCATTATTTTTTTTATGTATCACTGCATTCCCGCAACCACATACTCCTATATATATCACTGTATACCCACAACCATACAGTTTTATATTGTATATCCGTATATGCTATCTCAGAAAAGTGCACATACCATCACTATATGTATATTACAATATCCCATATCAATATATTCAGCGTTGAATGTCTCTGGACTGGACTCCTTTATTCATTGTGTTAAGTGATGTCATTTGGGGAAGGGATGGAAGAAGAGGAGTGAAGAAAACATTAAATCCAGTGGTCGAAGTGGGCTGGTATGTGGTGGTATGCCACACCGTGACTTCAATGTACAACTATCAAATTCCATTCACTTAATTTTCCATACTGCCATTTCTAAGTTCAGCTCAACAAAACCAATGTTTTGTTAAGATATCCATACATGTAAAACTTGAAGTGCAAGCTGGCCAGATGTACTTTCCTAAATTCAAAAGTAGCTAAAAAGTGTTAAAATATTAAGAATAAAAAGGTAAAATGATTAAGGATGTCCAAATGGGGGAACTAGACATAGTTGCCTTTTTTTTTTTTTTTATTGGACAGGGACAGCAGAGCCCATTTAGAGTTTAGGTGCAATCCCGCTGTAAACATCAAACTCACCTGTATAGTGAGGCCAGATCCTGGGAGATGAGTGGCAGGGAAGGAGTCATCAACAGAAAGGGGCCATCCAATGTTTACTCAAGAGCATGACCGAGGTGTGAGAGAGAAAGAAGTGAGGTCAGAACCAACCAAACGTGGAGACTCTGGTGCCAAAGGGGAGAAGGACGGGATTGCAAACTGAGGAGATAGTAAAGGCCATCTCTGGGTCTACTATCTCAATAGGCGAAACCAATGTGAATCAGAACAGCTCAGCTATGTCCATGAGCTTATTGGAGAAGGGTTACTGTGAGAGTGAATATAGTGGTAAGAAGTCCTGCAAGGAGAGTGAAAAACAGAAAGAGCAATACCATTATAGAGAGACTAGAGGCTTAGAGAGGCACAAATCATTCAAAGAAAGCTTCTTGTTTGACAGAGAAAGCTGCAGGGCTTGATGAAAGTTCTGCAAATCTAACAGGGAAAGCTGCTAGGTCACTATAGAAAACTGTTAGGTTCATGAGGGAACTGTGAATTCTAGAGGGGAATCTGACATTGCCAGAGAGTAAACTGACAGAGATCCACTGCAAACAGCCAAAGGTAGTCCTGGTCCACCCAGTGATCTAGTGGGATTCCAGGTCTAGGGGTAAATTCATCAAGCTGCGGGTTTGAAAAAGTGGAGATGTTGCCTATAGCAAACAATCAGATTCTAGCTATCATTTATTTAGTACATTCTACAAAATGACAGGTACAAAATGATTGGTTGCTCTAGGCAACATTTCCACTTTTTCAAACATGCAGATTGATAAATTTACCCACCAGAGTCATGCGATTTCCTGTTCCACTTCAATAGTTCCAGGTGCCTGCTGCTGCTACTACATCACAGCTTATAAATTTGCTAGAGAACTATTCAGGCCTTTGATCCATGTTTCAAGATCCCTCCAGATTTCCAGAACTGGTCAGTGTCCACAGCAAGCGCGAGTAATCCACAACATGCTACATAGCACCATACACCAGCTTAACTACCAGAACTGCCCCATCTGAGCTAGAACTTTGGCTTTGAACTGCCCTACACTGCTGGGACTAATCCTTCCAGCATCTATTATACTCATCTGTGCTTATTCTTGTTCTAGTAGTTACTATATTACTGTGTTCCTACCAAATATTACATATGCTAAGGTTACTACCCATATCATTGTATTCATCCTCCAAAATATTATATTGAAACTACAACCATCATTATAATAGTCTTGGTCTATAGAGTGAGAGTTATATTCTTCATTGTCTTCATTGCAAAGAGACTTATTACTTTTCATTATTATCTTCATCATATTTGTTGTAAAGACTTCCAACTTTCAATTTATTCTCAGAGTTTATATTCTTATGGGTTAAGTTTTTTTCCATTCCATCCATGTCTCCTGTGTAACACAATACTTAGATCAGGTTATGTGCCTGTAGCTTTGATTTAAATTTTTATCCGCTAGAAAATCCACATGCAATCCATTGATATGAATGGAAAGAGTGACACTTAGCATGGTACGGCTACACAGCCACATCATAGAAAACATACATAGATATATTGCTGATGCTAAGGTAGCAAAGAAGAATGTATGATACTCTTTGGATGTCATTAATTAGATCTTGGAACACAGTTGTGACATTTATAAGCCCAAAGGGCATCACTAGGTACTTATAATGCCCTGTGTGAGTACTGAAGGCAGTCTTCCATTAGTCTCCTTGATGGAGCCGTATTAGGTTATACACTCTAGGTCAATTTTGGTGAAAAGTATTGCCATCTTTAATTGATGGAAAAGTTCTGGAATGAGAGGAAGAGGGTATTTGTCTATGCATGGTCTCAAGCCTCCATCTTTTTTAGTCACAAAGAACAGTCTCACACCTAGAAGAGAGTTAGAAGCCTAATAAAACCTTTAGCCAGTTTTTCAGAGAATAATCCTTCAATGCCTTAAGTTCGGGAGAAGAAAGTGCAGATAACCGTCCGTTGGCTAACTTAAACCTTAGCACAAGAAAACGTCAGTGAACTTGCGATAAGCAACAGTAATAGACATGGGCATGGTAGTGGCCAAGCTTCACAAAGACAGACAAGAGTCCCTCTAAGATTCTCCCGAATGAACAGACTGACTGGTTGTCCAATCGATGAGGATTGTGTTGAAACAACAGGGGAAGCCCAGAATTAGACAATAACTGGGAGAACCAACAATATAAAAAGATATGACCTCAGAGTGAATACAACCCACCCGCAATGAGAGAGGGGACTTTTTAGTTTAATAGGACCTCAAGCAACTAGGTTACCTTCTAATTCAGAAATTATGAGTGGCGTTTCCAATAGAACAGTAGCTAAATTATGTACAATCTCCTGATCATTGAAGTAACCAGCAGCTCTACTATACACTAAAGCAGCTGAATAAAAATGCTCCAGATTGAAATATATTTCAATAGCGATTTGAACAGATTTAGTAAGCTTCTGGCTAAATAGGCTTAGGGGAAGCTATCTTTTCCTAGGAGTTTTGTGACTTATTTAAGCACTCACAAACTAAATGTCTTTAATTGCCACAGAAAATATGTAATCCATGAATACATCTCCTAGGTTCTCAAGGAACATCTTTACAGGATGTGGTGATAAAGAGAAAGAATGTACCATAGCACATTCTTTCTTTTGGGGACATTCTTTATATCGTCTATCAATTTTGACAGATAACTGCTTCAGTAACTCCAAAGTTTCTGTGACTGGATGTTGAACAAGCACATCTTTAATATGATCAGCAAGATCCACTCTAAATTGACTTCTGAGAGCTGGGTTGCTCCGTTTGCGATCTCTGAACCACCTGAAAAACTCTGTTCAGCAGATGTATGGTGTTGCCTGAGGGTTCAAAGATATTATTCCACCGAGTCCATCCTCAGGTTTGTCATGAAGAAGGCCCAAGGTGTTTAAAAATGCATTTAACAGAAGACAGAATAGGGCTATTAGCGTCGGGTCCAAACGCCCAAGTCTGTGGATTACCTTGTAATAGTGATACCACTACACCAACCCGCTGCTACTCTGAACCAGATGATATGGGTCTGAGTTTAAAATAGAGTTTGCAGCTTTCAATCTGTGGTCTCCACAGAACCTGTCCAATAAATTCATCTTGGGCACATTCACTGAAGGAATGACATCTCGTACGGACTGAGCTGCACTTTCTTGAGGTGATATTCGCAAGGATAGATCTTGCACAATCTGCAAGAGAGCTTGCAGCTTGTTGGCCATGATTTGCGCAGGAGAAGTTTGGCCTCCATCCAAAAAACATAAGGCTGGTGAAAATGTTAAGACAATAGCAAAAGGGATTTTAAAACCACTAGAACCTTCTTCACAAGGTCTTTTTCTATAGCAGCCCAATTTCCACGTAATGTGATATGTTCCAAAAGTACTCAGTCACCCCCATGTCTTAACTCATGGTAGTATGGTTTATAAAACACAATATTGCTGGTGGTGTGGACATTAGTAGAAGAGTAAAAGGCCAAGTACAAAATATAGGCATAAGGTCAGTGCAGACTGTTCAAAAACGTGATCAGAACATAAGCCAGGGCTGGCTACATTCAATAGAATAAATCGCTATCACAAGCTGGGGTCAGGAATGGCAGAGACCAATGCAAAATCCAGTTAACAGGCCAAGGTCAGGGCAGGAAGACGTTAATAGCAGATCCAGAAAAAAATGGTAAAGGACAGGACTAACTGGGAAAGTCCATGGTACAATCCTGTTCAAAACAAGAAGTCAATACAGGTCAGTCTTTCAAACAGCACTCTAACTTTAGCAGAAACTATCACCAGCACAGGTGAGGGAGACAGGAAAGGTTTTTTTTATTTACAAAGGGGCCAATGAGAACAGGCCATCCTAATTAGCTGCACTAGTGCAGTAGGATCTATCGAAGTCGTATAATTGGATGAACAAAAGTATATTGGTTAATATTGTTTTGTTGTGCGATTGCACTCAGTATGCAATGCTACACGTGGCATACTGCGATCGCACGGTAAAATACTCACACACTCGCATTACAACATTTAGTTATTTATATAATTCATATTGGTTCCGTTATACAGTGATTTATGAGCAGATAGTATTTAGTTTATTATTAGTTTATATATTATGATTATATGTACACTTCAGTGTTATTTAAGGTTCAGGTTATAGTAAATGTGTCATGTCGGATATCATTTTAATCCCCTATTCATCAGCAGCTGTCCGGTTCATTCGCCGAAGAGATTGCATATTGCATACTCTAGTTATTGATGTTAGGGAATAAATAGTCAGAGTAATGCCAAACTGTAAAATGTTAATGGACTAGTTGTAACTGGTTTCTGGGTAGGAGAACCATCTGGAATCTTGACCCTCAGCCTTTGAGGGGGTTGTTTGAACTAGCCTATGACCTGTTTACACAAGACCCACCTGAAGTCTGGACCTATAGAACAACAAACAAACATATACGGGGTGCTAATTACCCTAAAGTGCTTGAACGAGATGCTGCTATCTGGACGGGATCTGGACCCGTTAGAAATAATAGATACTAATAAGATTGCTTAAGATAGCGCAAAACTCAGATCAGCATAAAAGTTTTAATAAATACAAATAAAGATCCAATAAAAATACGCAAATTGCTTCAATATACACTGGAGTTAATTAGAGAGAGTATTTAAAGGAGACTACATAGCATATAAAGTTATATAGCTAAATCGCTGTCATAACACCACATGATGTCAAAAGAATGTATCACAGAGTGAAATACAACTCGGTTCAGAGAAACCACAGAAGGCTTATATATATATAATGCCAATATCGTTAGGCTGGCTTCCAGATTGATTCACACAGCTGTGTGCATAAAGTCACTCTCATTAAGTTCTCATATGAGAGTATGGAAATCCTGGCTGGCAAAAAGCAATATGCTGTGAGGATGGGCGTATATTGCCGACTTGTAGGCGGGCTCAATGGCCTCCGTTCTTAGCTCTAGATTCTCATATATGGGTGTGGAAGTTCTAACTGGCATATAGCACTTTGCTGGTGAAAAAAAAGCATGTGTGTCAAACCTGTATGTCGAGCTCAATGTCCTTCGCTCGCGGCTTGTATTGAATCATAGCCGCTCAAATGAGCCACAGAAACGACAAATAGACATTGGATACACTTAGTCCTACCCCGGGGTATAGTTGGTAAGAAGTTTTCCAGGTCTCCGGATCTCCAGTGAACACTATAAAGTCTGCCAGACGCGTTTCTCGGCACTTAACTGCCGTTTCATCAGAGGCAATGATTTGGACCTATAGAAGCAAGCCACGTCATCTGCATTGTTCTTTCTGTAACACTGAATGTATATAATCATAGCTGCGCTCCCACTAGCTTCAGTCATTCTCTGACCACAGTATTCTAGAGTGAACTACTGTTCACTGGTACCTGTGGGAGCGCATGCGAACGCAGCGGTATGTATCTATCTTTTGGCATTGGCTGTGCTGTACTGTATTATATTATAATGATGTATTGAACTGTTAAACTTTGCATCTGCTAAACTAAATTTCTTTTTGCGTTGGAAACACAAAACAATCGCCTATGCAATGCTTATTTGAAAATTATAGAATTACTTTAATAATTTGGGGGCTCTGAGTTGGAAGTCACGTTATCGGCAGGTATGCAACGCTTATGGTTTTCGGTTCCTCAACAAAGGGTGGAAGACATGTCACATACGGGAAAGAACGCAATGTGTTCAAAACCTGTTATTCACTCTGTGTTGCGAAACCGAATGTCCGAAAGAAAAATGTTTCTTTTTATTGTCGTTTTGCGTTTTAAAGGGTATTGCATTGCATGGGGTATGTGTACTTCCTGCCTTGCGTATGTGTACTTCCGAAATATTGCCACGAGGTTAAACAATCGTTTTGATAGTTGTTATACATGCATAGTATGATCACTTGTTAAGGCCTCTGAAACGTTATTACTACCGGTTGGGAAAGTTATTTTCTGCGCAGAAAACTAAGGTGTATGCGTTTGTTGATTTTGAAGGGAAAGTTGATTTACTGTTAAAAAGACAGGGATATCGGTTGCCGTCTGACGATGCGGGCTGGACAACTGAGGTTAAGTATACACGACAGGTATACTGGCAGCAAATGCTCTGTTTGAAAGGAGAACAGTTAAAGAGGCTTTTGAAACATACTCCCCAATAGTAATCGCAAAGTTTAGCAATAGCTAGTATCGCTAAGCGGCGCGATTGGACTGCGAGGTTTATTGTGCAACCGTGATTGTGACTTGGGAGGAGCTACGGGAGGAATTACGCTGGTAAGGCGGGTAAACTCAGAGGCTACCAGTTGTAATATACTCAACAGATTTTGTGGAGAGCCAGGATATCGAGGAGCTGATATTTCTGTTGTCCATAGTGATATTTCTGTGTTAGGAGGTGTGTGGGCATAGCCTGTGAAACCATCCACAAATAGGCTCTGTTTGAAAAGAGAACAGTTAAAGAGGCCCTGTTTGCATAGCGTTGAGAAATAGGTTGTTTTCACAATGGGTGCGAAGCAAGCGCTAGAGATGGTTGATGTTGTGCTGCCTAAGGAAGAACCAATTGGTTCGGCGAGGTTCCGTATGTTTAAAAAGTATGGTGCATACGCAACAGCGAATTGTGACAAATGGGTCAAGATGACCCGGGAGTGTGTGAAACCTTTCCCAAACATAGGTAGTTTCGAGTCAGAGGTGTTAAATAATGTTAGAGATAAAGTGCTGTTGATTAAATCAACAAAAACGAGAATTAAACATGATAGTTGTTTAAAATTGTGGCAACAAGAAGGGTACACGTGGCAAGGAAGCGCATGCTCAGCGGAAGTAAGCATACCGGAAATAAGCGTTCCGGAAGCGTGCATTGCAAAGCGTGGAGAACTGAGCGCTAGCGCACCCCCGACAATTGCGGTCGGGGCGGTAAGTACAGCCAATACCAAAAATGTAAAAACTGTAACTAGTAACTTGTATGTTGTTTTAAGTAATGTTAAAAGTAATGTTTCAGGACAAAGAAAAGGAACGATCCCACCAGCAGGGGCAGCGACTAAAAGTGGTAAGAATAATGTAAAGGTTAACACAGGGGGAGAAATTCATTGTACTGCAACAGCAATTCCAACAACTAGTTCAGAATGTAGTGATTTGGTAGGCTTACATCCTGTCCGCACTACAACAGTTCCCAATGGGGAGATGGACAGAGATGGTGAAGTTCCCTTAAAACATGTAACAAAGCATGATCCATGGACTAGGGGCTAGATTTACCAAGCTGCGGGTTTGAAAAAGTGGGGATGTTGCCTATAGCAACCAATCAGATTCTACCTTTCATTTATTTAGTACCTTCTACAAAATGACAGCTAGAATCTGATTGGTTGCTATAGGCAACATCCCCACTTTTTCAAACCCGCAGCTTAGTAAATCTAGCCCTAGGTCTGAAATGTTAAAATTTCAAACAAACAAAAGGACAGTGAAAATGCAACAGACTATTTTTGCAGGGCTCTGATAGTGATGGCCAAATATACTGGGGTTTTAGACATAAAATATAATGTACATTACAGGGAGGTTGCTGTTATAGTTTTAATGGATGGCCTCAGGGAAAACTTGAAAAGAAGGGTGCAAACTTCATTACCAAACTGGAAAGGAATCACTGTAAATGCTCTCAGGGAGTCAGCTATAGGACATGATAGAAGTATAAACAGAAAGAGACACTAAGTGATAGGGTAATGATGGTTAGTATCCCAGCACTAGAGGGACTGCACACACGACCACAGTATAAGAACA
The DNA here is from genome assembly GCF_038048845.1 of Mixophyes fleayi. Taxonomy (NCBI): domain Eukaryota; kingdom Metazoa; phylum Chordata; class Amphibia; order Anura; family Limnodynastidae; genus Mixophyes; species Mixophyes fleayi. The sequence goes on along the minus strand of NC_134407.1, from coordinate 116,858,500 downwards.
CCTGGTTTAAGGAAAAGAAACAACATGAGTTGAGGAAGTGTTTTCAATGCAATAAAATAGGACACCTAGCAAAAGACTGTTCAGACATGACAAGGACGTGTTTCTACTGCCTTAAAAAGGGACACATGAGTAGGAACTGTAGAGAGAGAAAAATGGATACCTGGGTTGGAAATCACCTAGACACACATAAAGGAAGCGTTTACCAGTCTCAGAGATCTCCCAACAGTTGACTGCACACCTCATACCAACTAATACTTTGAGGGGGAACTGTAGCCAACTCAAGAAGTAATGTCAGACCTGTAGTCCTACAGCCAGCCGTGGTAAATATTAAACTGTGGTAAGTATTAACGTGCAGGCTAAAAAAAGACTGAGTAATCTTTGTTGATTTTGCTTGTTTGTTTTATGTTGTCACATGCTTGCTTTCCTGATCGCTGGCCGATGGTAAAGAATGAAAATGTTTGTTTTGTTTGCTGTTTTAAGATAACTATCTTGTTTTTTTCTTTTCACAGATAAGGGTACACAAAAGAAATATAGACTTAGTGCTTAAGGGGTGTCACAGATTTACGGTATTTGCTTACTGATTTTTGCACTACTCACCCAAGAGGTGCGGAGTCTAACGTGTTCCTGGTTTTCACCAGGGACCCCCGCAAGGAAGTGTGGTCTTAGCTGCGGGAACACGCAGGTCGCGGTCCTCTAAGGGAGTAATCAGTGAAGCAGTAGATGAAAGCGGTGTCGTACAGGCCCAGTCCAAACCGTGAATTCAGGAGATGTCCAAGGGAAAGTTCAAAGCCGTAGTCAGGGAAGCCGGGTCGAGGTCAGAAGCACAGGAGGAAGAGTCAAATATCAAGCCGAGGTCAAGTTCACAGGGAGCACAGAACAGGGGTAGTAAGTAACAAGCCGGGTAATACACAGGAAGCGCTGGAAACGGTACACAGGTACGCTGGAGCTAGGATGAGACCTAATACTCTGGCACTCTCCATGTGCCAGAGTGAGGTTTTTATACAGGTGCAGACCAATCACTGGCGGTGGTGACGCTAAACACCACCGCCGGAGTTACTAGGAAGCGTTCCGTTGCCTAGCAACGGAACGCGCGACCGCTGACCCGGAAGTACGCTCGGTTGCCTGGCAACCGAGCGCTCTGTCACAGAAGCAGACGTCCGTCTCTGTGCGGCAGGCATAGCACGGAGACGGCGTCTGACAAGGGGGTGGGATAGAGAAATGGAAGAATTACTCTTGAAAGACTACTTAACAATGGATCATTGGAACACTCTGTTTTAGGCTGCAGTGACTAATGATAATTTGTTTGGCTGAGAATCATTATCCAAAAATGTACATACTTTGCTCCAAAATATCGTTTTATGTATCTCAGATGAGTCACCAAGAGTTAATTTTTTTTCCATTTCTCTGTTATAAGTCAGGAAGTCCGTTGCAAAGGTATGTAATTATAGTGATACCGAGTTCTTAATGAACAAATGATGGACGACACTGGATTGCATGGTTGATGTAAGACCCTTTAGTTAGGTATGGGGAAGAGTCATAGTTTAGTGAATAGCTAAGGAGATTAGTGGAATGAATACAGCCATTGTCCCATAGTGTCCAATCCAGCTGTCATGTTTACTGTAAAAAATATTATTTTTTTTTTGCATGTCTATTTGTTTTCAAACCCTTGTATTCAAATCTTTGTATTCTTATTACTCATTGCTTTCTTATTTCTCATTCTTTACATCTATGCTAGTATCTATCTATATTTTTCTCTCTCTCTTCTCTTGTATAGAGATATAAAAAGACAGACACAGTCTCATTAATGGGGCCAAGACATTTTTTGACATAAGACGAACTCAGGGATATACACACTAGATTGACATGAGTTACAGAAACAGTTAGGGGTTTGGTGTTATGTGTATAGAAGCTGCTAATGTTTAGCAGAAAGTTTTTTTTGTGTGGAAATACAATTCATGTTTTATAGATTGCATATGTTTTTGTTTTTTTGTGTGTTTCGTGCCTCCTGTACAAAAATGTGCCTTTTTATGTATGCACAAAGGGTGGGGAGGACAGGAGATTACTGGAGGTTAGACATACAGATATGCATCTCTGTGTAGAACATTGGATTAGGATTTTTACCACAAGATACGACATAATGTGAAACCCTAGAAAATTTAGAATTTTCATGTTTTATATTTATATATTTTATAACACACACACACACGCACACATGCACGCACACACATATTGTTTAATATATGAAGATTTGTGTTACCTGAAGAATAATCTGTCTGAAAGGTGAAGAGATGTGGTGAGGAGTCTGGCGGACCCTGGAGAGATGGACAAGGTAGACCAGTAGCTCCCAGAGTGTATCTTCCAGACCCAGCAGAGGCAGCACATGGTCTGGCTCAGCTGGGTACAGAAGGTATGTGCAAGCTGGTAAGAGTATATTGGGGTGCACCAAACGTTTCTTCTCAAGCTAGGACGGCAATGTCCTATCTTGATTAAGAGAATGTCAGGAAGATGATACCAATAGAGCCATCCAATATCCCTCCTGCAGATGGGTTTTTCTCCAGGTAAAACAAATCCACGTCAACCAATTACCAACATGCAGGATCCTCAAGTATACACTGGTGTACCGATGAAATATGTCTGGGTAAAGGTGTATTGAAATGTGTCTAATGTATTACTGTGTCATACCCAAAGCTTATGTTATTCAATGTGATGAGATCTGACTATGTCATGATGACATTTTGCCTCGTTTTCGATTCCGAAAAAGCGGGAAAGTAACGAGCCGACTCGGTTCGGTACTCGAATCCTCTAAGTTCGGGTGTGTTCGGTATCTGAGGAACCTAGCCTGAGCATCTCTAGCCATTACACACTATACATTAGCATTTTACCTGCAGTGAAGTTAGCTGCGTCCACCACACAGTGGGTGTTTCAGGTACTGCAGTGTGTATAGAAAGATACATTTACGATAGAGACAAGAGTCCTTTCTGCGTCCACCATGTGGTCGATACAGCTGCCTGCTCTGCAAGAAAAATACTATTGTGTGTCTGAGCCCTTAGAGTAAATACTAAAAACATACAGTAACTAATCAAGCCATTTACAAATTAAGGTAAATGCACCAAATACACATATCAACTTTAAATTTCAGTGTACAAATAAGCTATCAAGTATTTGTGTGCTACATGGAAAAACAGTCAGTATTTAACTTATGTGCAAAACAGAATACTAATTTGCACCCTTTGCATTGTAACATGATTTTGTCCAGGAGACTGAAATAAGAAGTTTCTTAAGTTAAGATCCTTAATGAATCAGAACCATAATCTTTTCCTACCGCCAAGATAAACTTACAAATTTCCAATCAGTAAATCAATATTTGTTACTAAATAAAATGTATGCATAAATTAATAAACTCAAATATCTATATAGAGTCACTCTGCATCATAGAAGCAATATAGCTTGTGCAGACCCACCTACTGTACTGGGAGACAAACTGACATAGCAGACTGATACAAAGGACAGACAGGTCTGGGAGACACACTGACAATACCTCCCTCTTTCTTCTGTTGTTCAGACAGCTACAGATTACCCTCCTCCCTGAGCTGTTTCCTGGGCACCTCCTCATGACAAAGATGATACACGCAGCACACAATTAGTTTGTTCTGTTGCTGCCACCCCTCCTCCTCTGCACCAGGGCCAGGTTATGAGCAGGGCAACCTGGGACATAACACACACACACACAACAGGAGGCCCCCACAAAATATATTAGTACAGTCCACCAGGTGTAGGAAGTAGAGGAGCAGCCTGGCCTGCTCTGTAATATTGAGGAGTTTTCTGCTCTGGCATAAACTCCTCAGCAGCCTCTGCTGTGCTCTTGTTCACTGAGTAACACCACAGAGTCACTCAGCCAATCAGAACACATACATGCCCCCTACTTACACGGCACAAGCCACGGAGGAAGCTGGAGGCAGGCACAGCAGTATTAGCTTCAAGTGCTGTGCAGGCTCTGCTCATCTGACAGGCTCCAGGACTCACAAACATGAAACTGTGCAGGCTGAGAAATATGTACTTTTTGCGTGTCTGGTTTTGCTTTTTCTTGTTTTGAGGCTCCTCTGGGGAGGCTGGTCCTCTATCATTCTCCCACATATCTCCTTCTTTTCCTGAGATTCTGGTACCAAAACCCAGATTTCTGGTATCTGATGTAATTTCCTGGCTTCTTACAGCTTGGGGATGCTTGGAATTGTAGTCTCTAACACCATACAGCCCAACTGTCCAGATTTAGGCATGACAGTCCTTTTGAGGGCTCTGTCCCTCCATCCTCATCGGGACAGCTTTGTCCCGATCGGTGGCAAAGTTGGGAATGCATGGCAGAGCAGCAGTGATGTCAGGAATATTCTGCTCTGAAGGTCTTACCTGCCAGCATTGGCGCTGCTAAGCTAGGAGGCGCGGAGTCTAACATGCCTCTGGTCTTTGCCAGCATAGGTGAAGAAGTGTGCAGGCCGAGTTCAAACCGTGCAGACAATTCAGGTACTGATGAAGCAGGCAAGAGCAGGGTCAGGAAGCCAGGGGTCAATACCAGAAGATAAATATGTCCAGAGTGAGATCCAAAAGAATAGTCAGGCAGAACCAGGTCAGAATCCAGGGATCAGGCAGATTGCTAGGAAACATACAAGGGTGCTGGAGACTAGTGTGACCTAGGTACTCTGGCACCCTAATAGCACCGGCACCAGAGTCAGATATAAATGGAGGGAGAAGCTCTCTCTCATTGGTGGCAGTGGAATCGGCGGTCAGAACAGCTGACCGCTGATAGGAAGAGGCTTCTAGTGTCTCCGTTGCCAACGGAAATGTGATAGTCTGTGCATGCTTCTGCACTGCCGGCCGCAAACCGGAAGTAACGTTTCATTGCCTAGCAAAGGGATGTGCCAGGTGAGAAACAGGAGGCAGCCGTCCCAAGCACCTAATGTGCATGCTGGGACGGCGCCTAAGTGAACAGGGCAATGAAGGTGTTTGGAGGGGTGGTGTGGCCATGTCCCCCGTCATGATGCCACCTACATAAATGAGAGGTATGCTAACACCCAAGGCTATGTTACACTACCGGTAACTCTGCATACCATGTCAATCAACACCTGGGACTCACCCATGTGAGTGCTATAGTAGTTTTTTCCATTGCTGTCTGCTGCTAAATTAGCAATTTTACATAATGTAGCATAGTGGCGTATCCAGGACTTGAATGAGATGGACTTGGGCACACTAGGCTTAGTCTGGATTAATGGTCAGGCTTGAGCATGTGATTTGAGGGACAATCCTGCACTCTAGGGCCAGACAAGGTATTTGTATGTATCACTGACATAATTCAGGCATAGTGATGCCTTGCTAAACATCCCTAGTCAGCAAAATGAAGACAAATGCATTGACTGTAGCTTGGAAGTCTAACAAAAGAGCCATAAAAACTAAGAGCTATCTTAACCCTGCACCCCACAGAGTTTAGAAACTCAAGAAAATAGCTAATTTTCTTCCTTACATCACAACAGCCAAAAGGATGCCACCAAAATAATGTGGACATATGCTACCCTTCCTTATCCTGGTCACATCTAATACAGTGAGTTATCAGCAATGTCATAACCATGCAGTTCTACTTTAATAGTATTGTGCCAACTCCTATTCTGTTTGTGGTTACAGTTTTGTAAAACACCCAGCTGCTGGGAGTTTTGTAATGCTCCCAGCAGATATGTTCTGCATCCTATACATTACAATCCAGTAAGCAATAAAATTATAGCTCTATATAGAAACCTAAATAAAACAGCGACTGATGAGAACCATTTCCACCTCTATTTACATGTCCAAGCAAGCCCAATTTACAGGTATTTTTCTAAATTATTTGGTTGCAAATTGCATTCTTGTTACATAATTTATCTTGCTCCTGGCTTGTGAGTGCTATATCATCGATGAATACATTAGCTCCAAATTTGTCCAAGATTATACTCTGTATATTTGTATATTTCAACTACTGTGTACATTTGGTCTGTCCATGTGATAAACTGCTTTTGTGAGGGCTCTTCTATCCTTAAAACAGATTTAAAAAAATCGAAATCTTAAACACTGAGCCAGACGTGAAGTAAAGCAGTAATAGCCAGCTAGCAGATTCAGTCAAGTTATACAGGCAACAGCCAAATTAGGATCTAGAACAGTCTCAGATTTGTGGGCAGAAAACATAGGTACAAGCCTAGGGTGACAGGACTGCACCCTATGGATGAACACCATTGTACAACACAGAAAGAGTTACATCTGTACTGCTTTTAAGCTGACAGAGAGGTCAATAGTGATCAGGCCCCATGCAAAATTATTTGAGGGCCCAGTAAAGCAATCTATTCTTTCATGGCCCCATACTCTGTTCTTCGAAGCATTCTCGGGGACCTGTGCATGTGCACTGAAGACCTATTTGGGCTTCATCATGTATGCTCTGAGATAATAGTGTATGCAGGCAGTGGTGGAACTACTGCAGTTGCATGGTGTGCAGTGGCTACAGGCCCCTACTCAATCCTGCGATGGTAGAAATTCCATCGTTGGCTGCATGTGTACTGTTCAATGATAATTCAGCAGGTAAAAGATTTTTTCACTGGACAAGAGGGTTAAGAGTTGGTGTTGAGTCTCTCCCTTAATAGAAGCTTTTAGGCACAAACACCATCACAAGCTCACAATCACAGCTTTCTGTCCAGGAGTCTCTGGAACTGAGCAGTTCAAGGCGAGGAGAATGATATTATGTTAATAGCTACTTTTGGAGGGTTTGAAACCATTAAACAGAAGACAAAAAGTAAATCTGGCCCATGAAAGACCTATTGCAGGCTGTTCCCTTGACATCACTAGTGCCTCCTCTGTGGCACTCCTTTAGTTCTGTGCCACTTTGAATTCTACATGCATCACCAGTTAAACTTGGGAAACTCCGTCCGGGCTGGTTTAAGTTCACCTGTGCGCCCCTGAAGAATCTTAAATCCACTGTATTTATCTTAACTCTACAAGCTTGGGCATAGTCGTGGGATGTGCTGGGATCTGTAGATCTGTCTGTCTCACCCTCACATAAACCAAATGTTTAGCAATTACACACCATGAATGATTTTAACCCATTAGTCGACACAAATGTTCTAAATATTCTACCTTCTCCAGGATCAAATATAAACTTACCCAAGCAGGATTATGCCACAATCTGTATCAGTGTATCCTGCAAACAATGTCTGCTTTATTGTAGGTGAAGTCTTAGGGCTAGATTTACTAAGCTGCGGGTTTGAAAAAGTGGGGATGTTGCCTATAGCAACCATTCAGATTCTAGCTTTCATTTATTTAGTGCTTTCTACAAAATGACAGCTAGAATCTGATTGGTTGCTATAGGCAACATCCCCACTTTTTCAAACCCGCAGCTTAGTTAATCTAGCCCCTAGTGTAGGTAGCACCCTGGGCCTGTATAAGTCTGAATGTGACCCTCTAGCAGGCAACATTGAAATCAGTAGCACCGGTTAGTGAGATGCAGATCTTCATGAATAGAAAGGGACTTGAGTGGGAGACTAATGTATAAGAAAGGAGTGCTGATAGGCCAAACTATTATCCATGAATGTGGTCCTTCTCCCTCCCTTCTCTACTTTTCTCTCTATAGACATATTTAATGCCACTGAACATTTACATAACATGTGGAAGGCCATGACAAGTAAGTGGACCCCAGAGGTCCCAACATGGCTCTGTCCCATAGCAGCCACATTCTACATAAGTTACACCACTGTGTACAATGTAGAATTAATTAAATGATGTGATACACATAAGAATAAAGATGATTATCTTATAATGTTCAACAAAATCCCCAAAGAGGTAGCATGATTAGAAATGAAGTATTCATCATAAAACTAACAGTGTCCTGATCAGCCAGATGTTCTCATAATTTAGAAAGACATTGGGATCATCATCACCAGCTCTCTGGTTACTCCGTAATCCAGCCTATGCTTTCAGCAACTATTCTTCAACACTCTGAATGATTGTTTGAGTTAACTTATCGGAATGAGTTCATACAGTACATACTTTATACTACCCACTGTACAAAAGTAGCCTAGCAGATAATTGCATCATTGTCCCATTACCTCTAGAATGAGCAGCAGACATTGCACCATTTATTTTAGAAATAAGAAACTAAGGGGCAGGTTTATCAAATCTTAGTTTCCCCAAAAAACAATGGAAGAATTTATCATTGGATTAACTAAATATTGTAGATCACTCAGCATTTCATTCATAATTGATTTTGAATGAAACAAAATTAGTAAAATATGGCCTATATATAAAGGGCTACACATATTCCAGATTTAAAGTAATTTAGTTTCTAGTAGTGCAATATAAATTGATTGTTTTTTGCTGTTTTGTATTGGAGTGGAGAGAGAGATAAAAGAAGGGAAATCTCACTGTAACATAGTAGCAGAAAGCAATAACTCATCAAGACAACAAAATTCAGTAGTGTCAAAATATACTACAATTACTTTATTCCAATTTAACCAGTGATAGCATTTTTCAAATATGCTTATTTGTAAACATGGCAATTGAGTGACACTTACCTGCAGCTGTAGACACCCCTAGGAACCTACAGATGACTTCTATCACCACCCAGCCTGCTTTGCACTGCATGTTATCCTCTGGTTAGACTCACTGTTCTGTCATGGACTTCAGCATCACAGGCACCAAAGTTAAGCTGAGAAAAGGTGTTCTCTGGATGTTTTGAAAACAAGATTTCCAGAGGGTATGTGACTGCAGTACAACAAGCTCTGTACACACAGCAACAAGCTCTGTCCACAAAAATCCAGTCCCTGCTGCTACTTTCACATTCCATGTCTCCAGCCCCCCTGTGTGTGCTGGCTAGTGGCATTGTTCTGTTTAATAATTACCTGCAACAGGCTGCTGGGAGGGTGCCCTCATTGAATGCAGCCTAGAAATCTGATTAAGACATATAAACCCCTTGATGCTGGAAGGCTTAAATCCCTATTTGTTTAACTCCTTGGTTATTTTTATTTTGAGCTGGTTTTGTTCTGTTGACCTTTTTGTCTGCAAGTCACATGTGACTTAAAAGCAAAGATACTTTTAACTTCCCTGTCTTGTTAAATGCATGCACACTTAATAGTGAATGACTTGCCTGGGATACACTATACACATGTTGCAGTCTTTTCTACTCGGCAATTAAGAGTGAACCAACTGTCAATGGCGAATGCAGAGTCCTGTGTTACCCATTTGAGTCCAATTGCCCATTCTACCCTCTGACACAAACAAGTGTTTGTGCACTTAATAAGGAATGATTACAATCATATGGCTCTTTGGAGTCCTTGAAAAGTATTAGTCTACTTTGTGCTACAAAATAACTGTACTACATTTATCATTGCCAGACATAGGATATATAAAACTGAAACTATCTTATTAAGCCTTTTCCTCATGTAGAAAAAGCATAATTATTATTGAGGTATCGTGGTAATGTAGCACACTAGTCAGCAATCACTAACAACTCTTTACATATGAAAAGCAATAATAGTAAATAAATTAATTGAGACTATCCATAAGTATAAACCCATAAGTAGGTTAGGAGGGCGGCAGAGAAAAGGATATTTTTTATAAGAACAGTGTTAAAACAATAGAAAATATCTACTTATACATATAATTGTTTTGAAAGTGGGAATAACAATAACAGTAAACTTACAGTGGTATAAGAGTACATTAAGCTGTACATGCATTAACATGCATTTCTAAGCTATGTCTAATTGAAAAAAAAATCTATCAGCAGGAGTGTATGTCACCACAAATAAATTAAATTCCAAACGTGGGCCCAGGGATTAGCACTTGTAATAGCAATTACCTGGTATATGATTTACAAATTTATACTAAGTCATGTCTAGGAGAATATATATATATATATATATATATATATATATATTATACTCAAAAAACGGGGATACTCTGCACTCAATTAAACACATAATCAATGCTGTACTACTACTACTGTCTCTATTAAAACAGAGAATGTTAGTTCCACATATTGCAATATATGTTAAGCTGACCAACTCATGCCAAAGTAAATAATAATATCAAAAATGACTTACTTGTGCAGATTCCTTGATTATCACTCTCAGGCCAGCTTGAACTTAATCACGTAATATCAAATGCATTTATGGAATAAGAGTTGACCCGGAGAAAAACAACAAGGCACAAAAGTGATCACACGTGTGTGAAATCTTCTACCAAACGTTTTATTGCACAAATGGTTAAAAACTCTTACATTAAGATAAAACGTTTAAGGCTTATCTGGAACCCACTGAAAGTTTAAAACTGTTAGACGGCCTCCCACACTCTATATTCCTACTCAGATAAGCCATATCTTAATGTAAGGTTTTTTAACCACTTGTGCAATAAAATGTTTGGTAGAAGATTCCACACACGTGTGGCCACTTTTGTGGCTTGTTGTTTTTCTCCAGGCTAACTCTTATTCCATTAATAGATTTGATATTATGTGATTAAGTTCAAGCAGGTCTGAGGGGGATAATCAAGGAATTTGCACAGATAAGACATTTTTAACTTTATTAATTGTACACACTATATGGTGTTTGGAAATATTACACTTTGAGAGCTCTCCGGTTATATTTAGCATGTTCCTTTACCCTAAAATATGTAAGATTAAAAAAGTGGCATAGCAAAAATATTTTTTTTTGTATTATTCTTCATTTATAAAGTGCCAAGATATTCTGCTACACAGTAGAAAATTGTGAATGTAAAATGACAAAACAGAGACTTTGGTGAAACAGAAGACAGCGAGCCCTGCTCAGAAAAGCTTACAATGTAAAGGAAATTACAGAAGGATACAAAAAGCGCAAGTGTTTATTTATGTTATGTTGTCTGAAGAGGGCATGTAGGTTAAGTTTTGGGGATTTTAAATGAGTCTGGGGCGCTAACTGTAGTTTAAATTCATAGAGTCCCCTAAAGAGGAAACACTTAAAAGTTTGAAGGTTAAGACTTAGTCAAATAGTGTTCCAGATTATAGTAATAATGTAGGCGAATTGGAGCCTAGAGTAGGAATTGGTGATAATGGAGGATGATAGACGTTGGTCATTGACTAATCAGAATGATATGTTGAAACAATGTACAAGATATAAGGTCCTGCAGCATTGTGTAGGGCTTTATGAAAGTTATTTTTTTTTTTTTTTTTTACACAGGGAACAGATTACCAATACAATGACTGGCAGAGGGTTGCAACATAAGTAAAGTAGTTAGTGAGAAAGATCAGTCTGGCCATTTTATTCAAGATGGATTGAAGGAGTGCCAGTTTGGATGATGGAAGTGCAGTGGTCAGGGAATTATAATAATTGAGAAGGGAGATTAAAAGTGCTTCAATTAGCATTTCAATACTAAGGCATGGGTGCATGCGGGTGTTTTTAGATGAAGGTGACATGTAAGGGATTTAATAACATAGAAGAGTCAAATGTGACCCTATTGCAATGCACTTGTGAAGTGGAGTGGTGGTAGATTTGCTTACAGAGATGGAGATTACAGTTATTTTAGGGGAGAGAGGGAACAAGAGGGGTTCAGTCTTGGAGTGATGAAGTTTCAGATAAAAGATTGACATTAAAGAGGAAACATCTGAGAGACATTCAGATGTGTTTGTCATAGGAGAAGGAGAGAGATCACAGGAGGAGGTATGGAATTGAATATAATAGAACCAAATCAAGACACATAGGGGTCTATTTACCATTATTGCAGTGATAGAAAATCTTTTATCAGAGCAATTTACTAAAAAAAAGTGTTATGCAGTGTGATATACAGCTTCCTGGCAATATTATCTGGCAACGGTAAGAGAGCAATGTCGCCAGCCAGTTCTGCTTACACCTGAGCATACGTGCCTGGCTTTGCCGGTTCACACACATACAATGGATCCGTAAGTCCTGACTTGGACTGCCACTTCAATTTTCATTTAAAAATCAAAATCATATATTTTAAAAAATAATAATAATAATAATAATAATAATAATTAATAATAAGTATTATACAAATCTGAAATGAAAAAAATGTTCTATTGAAATAATCATTTTTCTTCTTTAATATCCCGTGCTGTTGCCATCCAGAGATGGCAATAGTATTAAGAGGACTGTGCTGGCACTTGTACCATTACTGTCCTTGTTAAATAGACTTCCTCATGCTTTGCATAGGGCAAGCTATCACTGAGCAAAGCCCAGCATATCTCTATTTTAACCACTTAATAGATGGGGAGATGCTCTAACTCCTGCCCAAAAATTTTGTTTTCATAGGAAAAAATTATTTTTCTCCCTTTCTTAAATAGACCAGATAGAGAGAAAGGTGAAGAGAACTCAGCTCTGAGATTTTGGGAACCTAACTCATAGGAATTGGAAGCAGAGAAGTAGACTCTGTAAAAAAAGAAATCTGAAACAGTAGTTTGAGAGGTATGATGAAAGCTAGGCTTCAGCAGGTGTCTTTAAGACCAAAGGAATTTTTTTTTTAATGAAAGTTAGATCAACTGTATTAAAGGCAGCAGATAAGTCCAGAAGAATTAAAAGACAATCATTTTATATGGATGTATCAGCCAAAGATCAGTGGACACATTTTTTACCCAATTACAGAGCACAGAATACTGACTGTAGAAAAGGTTAGAGACTGGAGGGCTGGCCCATTAGGATGGCTGTGATCACTACATGCTTAAAACGATAGGTAAAGATGTCAGATGTGTAAAAGAGATTGAAGATTTTTTTTATAGATTAAAGTTGATGACAAGAATTGAAGATGTTGTGAGCCAACAGGTTTCAGGGCAGATAATGGAAGAGGAGAGATGACCATAGACTTCATCCTTGATGACTAACTGAAATAGAGTATGGGAGCATTACGTTGTAGAATAAAGCAGTGTTATTGGGGGATTGATAGTATGTCTCGTCTCAAATTGTCAATATTATCTTAAAGTGACAGGCAAGATCATGGGAACTGAGATCTGTGACGGTCTGCACTGGTGTGCTGAAGAGTAAAAAAATATATTTTTGGAAGTAGAAGACAGAAATTAGATAAGCTATATGAAGTAGGATTGTTTTGCAAAGGAAAGAGCATAGGTACAACATACAAGAGTTACATTTATTTGTAGTGTAAAAAAAATGGGGAACACCTTGACTTCCTTCAAAGATGCTCATGAGACAGGGTTTTAGTTATGAAAATCTGGTGATATGGAAGACTTTCTAGCGCTGATCATCAATTTAAATTTCACAGGGGCAGCTGAGTGATCATGGCTGGCATTGATAAGGCTAATCTTACTGCTGTCTGGTGCCGTCTCCGCGCTCTCCACAGGCGCCGGAGACAGACACCTTCTCTCCGCAATCCACGTCCGGTTACCTAGCAGCGGGACGCTATCTCTGCTCACCTGTTTGCAGCCAGCATGTCTAAACCGCCAAAATCTCCCTAAACCAATCAGGAGGCACCTTAGGGTATATAAAGCAGCCTCTGACACATGTCTAGTGCCAGAGTATTGGTTCTACCAGCTCCAGCATTGTTGTTCCTGTGTTCTCCTGTGTATTAACCCCTTGGCTATAGTTTGACTTCTCTTCCGGATCATCCCTTGTTCTTCGCTGCCCGCACTGGTTTTGACCCTTGGACTGTTCCTGACTACGATTTGCCTTCTGTCCATTGTACTGTGCTCCTCTGCTTTCAACTCGGCCTGTTTGACTACTCTCCATTCACTGCGCTGGTAACTATCTGGGAGAACCGCGACCTGCGCATCACACGCAGCAAAGCCCAAACCTCCTTGAGGGGGTCCCTGGCGAACACCGGTGGTGCGTTAGACTCCGCGCCTCTCAGTTTAGTTGCGCTAATACCAGTCAGTGATATTCCTAGTGAAAGTCGTGACAACTGCTTTGTCAGAGCAATGTGGAAGTCTATGCGCACTCAGAGTGGGGTTTCCAGTTCCACAAAATTAAAACAATAATAAAATAAATTGTATTTTTTTTTACCCCCCCAAAAGACAGAAAAAAATATATAATTTAAAGAATGCTTTATTTCAATAAAAAAGCATTTTTCCTGTTGCAGAGCCGCTGCTATCTCCATAATGAGATGGTGATAGTGATAAGAGAACATAGTTGCCTGAAAGATGGTCCAGGCGTCAAACATTAGCATATTCCTTATATCCAGTAGCAGGGTTTTCCAGCATGACAGACATTAATGGAGAGATCAATGTATTCATATATCGTATGAGGGCTAATGGATAAATGTCTGTCATATCTTAGTCATCTCCCTCAGTCTGGAAACAGCAGTTATCATGGGGAATTTTAATGTTCAAAACTGCTTCTGAAGCCTTATTATACCATTGACGTGACAACCTGTAATTTCAGGATAGTTTGAGTCTTAAAGTATTAAACTTTACCACTAGACTAGATGGTTCAACATCTTGACAATTCAATTTTCATTAAAACTAGTTTAAGCAATTAATGAGGGAGTCAGTAAGTCTGGTGTAATAAAAGTGTATTAGAATATGAATGCCTAATGTATTTGGTAACAACCTTGGTGTGCCTAATATGGAACACCTATATCCATAGGAGGCTTATTCAAAAACAAACATACCGTAAAATGTATGTATAAAAATATAATTTATTGTATTGATCCTTGTACAAAAAATCAATGGCAATTGGTTTTGGCATACATCAAAACAATGAATAAAGTAGACCAGACTAGCATACAATGACATCACAAATTGCAAACAGCAGCTGCATGCGTCATTAATTAACTTCCTAAGAGGAGATAATGCCCAGCTTTATCAACAAGCTTGCCTAAGAAAAATAGAGATAACATTTAAACATGTGGTTAAAATAGCTATATAATTGAAATCCTTATTTAATAGAAATATTGTTTTGCTTCTAGTTGTAATCTATTGTGTTTCATATTACAGCAATAAACTAAAATAGTGTCTAAGTCTAAAAACAACTTTTTCTGACCAATTACTTGCAACCCCATATTTTTTATGACGGATAACAACTTTTAAAGTGTTTCTATCTGTATATTACTGTAATAATAACTCCCCTTATACCCCATTCATACTGCACCAAAAACCCGGGTTTTTGCAGAGACACGCTGAAAAACCCGGGTCTTGGTGCAGTATGAATAGTCCAACCACAAAATCCCGGGTCTAAAATCCCGGGACTTAGACCCGGGATTTTGCGAGGGGTAATTCCCGTGTTGGACCCCGCTAGCCTGCAGTATGAATTGTGCAACCCATGTAATTCCCGGGTCTCACCATTCATACTGTAAAAAAAAAAAATGTGGAAGTAAAAAAAAAAGATTTTAATTAATAAAAAATACATAAGAAATGTTTACTTAACTTATTTTCAGCCAGCGGTGTCTCCGGTGCGTTGCAGGCTGTCAGGGGGACCTCTGGGTACTAAAATGACATCATTTCTAATGGACTAGAAATTGCGTCATTTTAGTACCCAGAGGTCCCCCTGACAGCCTGCAACGCACCGGAGACACCGCTGGCTGAAAATAAGTTAAGTAAACATTTCTTATGCATTTTTTTTTAATTAAAATCTTTTTTAACACTTTTTTTTTTCTAAAACCCGGGTCGGGCAGGTGCAGTATGAACCCGCCCGACCCGGGAATCTTGTTATCTTTACTGCCCTGTGCCCCGGCAATATCCCGGGTTAACTACCCGGGATATTGCCGGGGAGGCAGTATGAAAGTGGTATTAGGTTCCTCAGAATCCAGGTGATACACCTTGCAGGTATTCTTTAGTAGGTACAACAAGGCTGTTTGCACTGCTTCCTGTTTATGGAGGCAGCGATGTGAGCCCAATTTGTACTTTGTTTATCTTGTAATGTTTTTGTAAACATTTAATTTACTTATTTTTAATGGACAACTATTTTATGGAGCTTTGTTCATTAAAAAGGAGACCTGAAAGGTAGTATTAATTACAACCTCAACCTTAATTTAACCTCTGTAGTTATTATTGGTCACAGTACCCTTCTTTTCAAAATGGTCTGTGAGAGCCTTCAACGTATCAGCAGGTGGCTATGTACAAGATTTAAACCCAACCCTTATGTGGCAGATAGGCTATCTAACATTTGTAGGGCCATGCACCTTTAAAACACCTTATATAAGGCTGATTACACACTACAGGAAAATTATAACAATACGATAGGTGAATCAACAGATGGAAGGGAGGGACTGCTTCACGTCGGGGGATATGAGTGATAGAGACATCTGAGTGATGAAGATGCATGTTGGTTTAGTAGTTAGCAATTCTGCCTCACAGCACTGGAGTAATGAGTTTGATTCCCTACTATGGCCTTATCTGTGTGGAGTTTGTATGGTCCCTCCGTGATTGCGTGAGTTTCCTCCGGGTACTCCAGTTTTCTCCCACACTCTAAAAAACATACTAGTAGGTTAATTGGCTGTTATCAAATTGAATTTAGTCTCTCTCAGTGTATGTTAGAGAATTTTGACTGTAAGCTCCAATGGAGCAGGGAATGATTTGAGTTCAGCACTGCAGAATTAGTGGCGCTATATAAATAACGGATGATGATAGAGAAAGGAAGTGAGTGGGACAGGAGCAGGTTGTCGTTCCCATTCTGCAGAGTGCATACACTGCAGAATTGGAATGACATTGTTCCTTCATTGAAGTGAGATTTTTAGTTCAATTTAAAAATCTTGTTCAATGATATAATAGGATTTGGAATGATAATTGTTCCTCGTTGTAGTGTACAGACTACTGTGATATTGGTCCCATCAGTCGTTTATTGTCTGATTGGCCCGATAATTGGCTGAAAACATTGTAGTGTGATCCGACACTGAGGAGACCTACAAAGAAAATCCGAATTCAGGAAAACCCCGTTTAAATATAAACAGATTTAACTGAAAACCGACGTTGCAAATCACCGATAGGACCAGGATGCTGACCGCAACTTATTCCGACTTGACAGCTCACCGTCACTACAATATAATGTCATGGTGACCTGTGTGAATGTTCATTTAAAGCGGCAATGTCGGGACCACGTAGGTTAAGTGTTTAAACACTTAACCCAACATTGTCGCTTTAATTGAACATTCATACAGGTCGCGATGACGTCACATTGTAGTGCCGGTGAGCTGTCCAGTCGGAACAAGTTGCGGTCAGCATCCTGGTCACATCAGCGATCTGCAGTGTCAGTTTGCAGATAAGTCTGTTTATATTTAAATAGGTTTCTCCTCGATTTGGATTTTATTTGTAGGTCTCCTCAGTGTTGGAATTTAGTATATTGTTTAAGTGTACCCAACCTGTAGTGTGTACCCAGCCCAATGTGTGGGACACTTACTTATTTGCAATGATCTACATATGTGACAATGTAAGAACTGAGGCAGCAAGTGCACTCACTGTGCTGCTAGAAGTTGCCACATGATAGCCTGGGATGCTGAAGCAAATGAGCGCCTTTGTGTTCACCAGGGATACCTGCAAGGATCCTTGGGCTTTGCTGCAGGGTTCCCACAGACATGGTTCACAAGATAAATTAGGGCAGCACGGTGACATAGTGGTTAGCACTTCTGCCTTACAGCACCGGGGTCATGAGTTCAATTCCCGACCATGGCCATATCTGTGAGGAGTTTGTATGTCCCCGTGTTTGCGTGGGTTTCCTCCGGGTGCTCCGGTTACCTCCCACACTCCAAAAAACATACTAGTAGGTTAATTGGCTGCTAACAAAATTGACCCTAGTCTGTCTGTCTGTCTGTGTGTGTGTGTGTGTGTGTTAGGGAATTTAGATTGTAAGCCCCAGTGGGGCAGGGCCTGATGTGAGTGAGTTCTCTGTACAGCGCTGCGTAATTAGTTGCGCTATATAAATAAGTGGTGATGAGGATGATGATGATAAATAGAGAATACATTGTTCCTACAAGGTGTTATTTAGATGTTAATGTTGCAGGGACAGAAGGGTATTATTTCATAGGTACACAAATGTTTATTAACTGTAAATAGGCCAGTGACATAAGTGCTGTGGCCAATAGATAGAAAAACTGGTGTAAGAAATAGAAACAATGATCACAAAGACATATTTTTTAAATTTGTGCTACAATATAATATAAGTGTAATTTAATAACAAGCCACGCCATAATCATTGCAGGAATTCTATTCACACACACACACACACACACACACACACACACATACTTGTATTTATTGCATCGTGAGGACCACTGTCTGGAACATGACACATAGGGACATCTACTTCCTAATGCCCTGTCCAATTCCTGCAGAGCAGTACAATAATAAGTGTCTGCAGGCAACAGTGAAGCTTAGTGGAGGTTTCTTGCAAGATTGGGGCATTTCAGCAAATGGAGTTGGGGATTTGGTCAGGATAAATCGTGTCCCCAATGCTTTGAAATGCAGGCAGATACTTATCCATCATGCAATAACATCAGGCGTCTGATTGGCTCCAAATTTATTCTGCAGCAGAACAATGGCCCCAATGTCATTAAAAATCTCCATCGCAAAGAAGAACAAGGAGTTCTGGAAGTGATGATATGGCCCCCATAGAGCCCTGATTTCAACATCATCAAGTCTGTCTGGGATTACATGAAAAGACAGAAGGATTTGAGCAAGCCTACATCCACAGAAGATCTTGGGAATAAATTTATGAAACTGAGAGTTTTCCGGCGAGTTTGAAAAGTGGAGATGTTGCCTATAGCACCCAATCAGATTCTAGCTATCATTTTGTAGAATATACTAAATAAATGATAGCTAGAATCTGATTGGTTTTTCAAACCCGCTGGAAAACTCTCAGCTTGATACATTTACCCCCTGATGTTAATTCTCCAAGATGTTTGGAACAACCTCTCTGCCAAATTCCTTCCTGAACTTTATGCAAGTGTACCTAGAAGCATTGATGCTGTTTTGAAGGCAAAAAGTGGTCACGACTATTGGTTAAAGATTTGGATGTTATTAAAAGTATCAACGGTGTTAGGTGGATGTAAAGCCACAAACACTGAACTTAAATGGGTTGCTGTTTGTTGAACTTGATAGAAATCACTTTGTTATGCAGGTACTCAGACTTGGTAGTTGCAGTACCGCAGGCAATCAGGTATACAGTAAATGCAGTCTGTGTACACTTGTATATGGCAGTATACATGTATATGCATATGATGCAGGCAGGACTCTTTGGTATGTTGTACATCCATGCAGTATTTATATGTGGTGGTACAGACTCCTATAATACTTGGGGTGCCTCTGGTCACTATTGAAGGCTTTTACTTATGTTAGGTATGCAGCTGTTAGAGACTGTGTCCATTCACTGGGTAGTTTTAATGGAAGTGTTGGTGCGAAGCCGGACTTCCTGTTTTCTAGTATTGGGCCATGCATTCAGTACACAGATGTCATGCCCCACTTCTGGTCCATTAGACCACCAAGGTATTGGGCTGTCATTAAGGAGACGGGGCGCAGCGTTCATATATTCCAACAACACCAAATATTGATTTGATTTAGATTTCTATTCTGTTCATTCACTTGTCATTTGTTAATTGATAAAAATAAACTATTAACACTTAAATTTTTGAAAACATTCTTACTTTGCAGCATTAAGTACCTAACTAACTGAGGCCCTATGGTTGGCCATACATTCCCAGAAATTTCTAGTGTTCACCCCAATGTACATGACTTCACATGGATAAGTTATAATATATCTGTGATCACTTGTACTTGTTAATTTATATCTTATTATGATTTGTTTACCACTACGTGGGCGTGAGAACCATGATCCCGAGATTATAGTTCTGCAAGATTTGCAATTTACACATCTAAAACACCCAGTTTTATATTTTGGTAACCATATAGATGTCTTTATATCCTCAGTTTTTACTACTGGTTTCATTAATAATTGTTTTAGGTTTGAATATTTTTGATAGGACACCAGTGGGAGATTTTTCAGGCCCTTCTCTAATCATGGCTCTGTAGTTACGATAGGTCAGTACAGTTTAATTGCCTTATTTGTCCTGTATAGTTCTGTATTATATATTGTTGTAACTACTAGTCTCGCTCCAGTTATGTGTTTTGTCCAGGTTTGCCATGTAGGTTTATTTTCTTTGCTTTGTGAGGCACCTCTCTCTTGTTTTGATAGAATAACCTCTCTTTAAATATCGTTTTATCATTTCTATGATTTGTACGTGTCAGGTCAGGTTCGGTGTTGTTTCTAAATTGGAAGTCTTTCTTTAAGTGTTATTGGATGTTGACTAGTAGCAAAAAAAATATCTATTCAGTCTGTAGGCTTCCTATACAGAGTGGTAGCCAAACGAAGATCTTTACGCAATATAAGGATGTCTAAAACTTTAAAAATTTCAGGAATTTCTACTGCAATATCTAACTACGTTCACTGTTCCTGCAGTATAAAAAAATTAGTACTGCAATACAATGTGTGCTGCATATAATGGAGTACAAAAATTTGGAGGATAAAGTAGGGAAAGATCAAGAACCACTTCCTCCTAATGCTGAAGCTGCTTCCACTAGTCATGACATAGACGATGAAATGCCATCAACGTCGTCTGCCAAGGCCGATGCCTAATCTCATAGTAGAGGGCATGTAAAATCCAAAAAGCCAAAGTTCACTAAAATTAGCAAAAAAAGAAAATTAAAATCATCTGAGGAGAAACGTAAAGTTGCCAATATGCCATTTACGACACGGAGTGGGAAGGAACGGCTTAGGCCCTGGCCCGTGTTCATGACTAGTGGTTCAGCTTCACCCAAGGATCTAAGCACTCCTCCCCCCCTCTAAAAAATTAAGAGAGTTAAGCTGTCATCAACAACACAGCAAACAACTCTGCCTTCTAAACATATGGCATCACAAATCCCCAAGGCGAGTCCAAGAGTGTTGGTGGTTGCGAAGCCTGACCTTCCCATCACTGTACGGGAAGAGGTGGCTTCTTCCACAATTTGCAGCACGCCCTTTGCATTTGCTGGAAGGATCACACACAGTGCAGTTACAGATTTGGCTTATGAAGGTATCAATGTTGTACATCGGGAGGAGAATATTGATATAGCTGGCGCCGAGGAGGAACTTGACGAGGAGGATGCTGATGTGGTTATCTTAAATGATGCATCAGGGGGGAAAACAGTTGTCCATGGGATGAAAAAGCCCATCGTCATGCCTGGTCAGAAGACCAAAAAATCCACCTCCTCGGTCTGAAATTATTTCTATCCCAATCCGGACAACAAATGTATGGCCATATGTAGCTTATGTAAAGCTCAAATAAGCAGGGGTAAGGATCTTGGCCACCTATGGACATTCTCCCTTATACGTCACCTGAAGAACCTTCATAATTCAGAGTTTAGTTCAGAAACTGTGGCTAGGACCGTCAGCAGACCAGGGACACCTAAATCCGTTGGTCCTGTTGTATCCACACCAGCAACACCCTCCTCGTCAACTTCCTCCTCGATCTCGATTGTAGATAGTCCTGCAGGCCATGTCACCGGCATGACTGAGTCCTCTTCAATCCGGGATTCTTCCGGAGGATCCTGCAGCGCTACGCCTACTACTGCCACTGCTGCTGTTGGTAGTCGGTCATCTTCCCAGAGAGGAAGTCGTAAGACCGCTAAGTCTTTCACTAAACAGTTGACCGTACAACAGTCGTTTGCCATGAGCACGAAGTACGACAGTAGTCATCCTATGGCAAAGCGGATAACTGCGGCCTTAACAGCTATGTTGGTGTTAGACATGCGTTCGGTGTCCGCCATCAGTGGAGTGGGATTTAGACGGTTGATGGAGGTATTGTGTCCCCGGTACCAAATCCCAACGAGATTCCACTTCACTAGACAGGCGATACCCGGGATGTACAGTGAAGTACGAAAAAGTGTCCTCAGTGCTCTGAAAAATGCGGTTGTACCCACTGTCCACTTAACCACAGACATGTGTACAAGTGGATCAGGGAAAACTAAGGACTATATGACTGTGACAGCCCACTGGGTAGATGCATCACCTTCCGCAGCAACAGAAGCATCAGTAGCAGCATCTCCAAAACGCCTGCTCGTTCCAAGGCAGGCAACGTTGTGTATCACCGGTTTTAATATGAGGCACAACGCTGACAACCTCTTAGAGAAACTGAGGGAAATAATCTCGCAGTGGCTTACCCCACTTACACTCTCCTCTTTGTGGTGTCGGACAACGCCAGTAACATTGTGCGGGCATTACATATGGGCAATTTCCAGCATGTCCCATGTTTTGCCCACACAATAAATTTGGTGGTGCAGCATTACCTGAAGAGTGACAGGGGTGTGCAGGATATGCTTGCGGTGGCCCACAAATTTGCTGGACACTTTCGGCATTCTGCCACTGCCTACCCGAAGACTGGAGCACCATCAAAAACGCCTGAACCTGCCCTGCCCTCACCTCAAACAAGAGGTTGTGACGCGCTGGAACTCCACCCTCTATATGCAGAGGATGGAGGAGCAGCAAAAAGCCATTCAAGCCTACACAGCCACCTACGGCATAGGCAAAGGAGTGGGGTTGCGCCTGAGTCAAGAGCAGTGGAGACTGATATCCGTGTTGTGCAAGGTTCTCCAGCCGTTTGAACTTGCCACACGAGAAGTCAGTTCCGACACTGCCAGCTTGAGTCAGGTGATTCCCCTGATCAGGCTGTTGCAGAAGCAGCTGGAGAAAGTGAGGGAGAAGCTGGTAAACCATTGCGATTCCACAAAGCATGTAGCTCTTGTGAATGAAGCCCTTCGTACGCTTTGCCAGGATCCGAGGGTGGTCACTCTTTTAAAGTCAGAGGAATACATTCTGGCCCCGTGCTCGATCCTTGGTTTAAAGCGTATGTTGTGTCTCTGTTTCCGGCGGACACAAGTCTACAGCAGTGCAAAGACCTGCTGGTCAGGAGATTGTCCTCTGAAGAGGACCGTGACATGCCAACAGCTCCTCCTTCATTTTCTTCCACACCTGTGGCTGTGAGGAAACAGCTGAGATTTCATAAACGACCCGCTGGCGGGGATGCTGAGAACATCTGGCCCGGACTGAAGTACCTTCCAACCATTGCAGACATGTCTACTTTCGCTGCATTGGATGCTGTCACCATTGAAAAAATGGTGGAGGATTACTTTGCTGACACCATCCAAGTAGACATATCAGACAGTCCATATTGTTACTAGCAGGAAAAAAAGGCAGTTTGGAAGCCCCTGTACAAACTGGCTCTATTTTACCTGAGTTGTCCCCCCTCCAGTGTGTACTCCGAAAGAGTTATTAGTGCAGCGGGGAACCTGGTCAGTGAGCGGCAAAGGAGGTTGCTTCCGCAAAATGTTGAGAAGATGATGTTCATAAAAATGAATTATCAATTCTTCAATCAAGACCAGCAACGGCCTCCAGAGACTACAGAGGGACCTGTGGTTGTGGAGTCCAGCGGGGACGAATTGATAATGTGTGAGGATGAGGAAGTACACACTGAAGGGGGCGAGGAATCAGAGGATGAGGATGAGGACGACATCTTGCCTCAGTAGAGCCAGTTCACTTTGTACATGGAGAGATGAATTGCTTTTTTTGTGTGGGGGCCCAAACAAACCAATTATTTCAGCCACAGTAGTTTGGTAGGCCCTGTCGCTGAAATGATTGGTTTGTTAAAGTGTGCATGTCCTATTTCAACAACATAAGGGTGGGTGGGAGGGCCCAAGGACAATTCCATCTTGCACCTCTTTTTTTTCTTTGCCAGCTCGTTTTGTGGGGGTCCAAACAAACCAATCATTTCAGCCACAGTTTTGTAGGCCCTGTCGCTGAAATGATTGGTTTGTTAAAGTGCACATGTCCTATTTCAACAACATCATTCCCAAGGACAATTCCATCTTGCACCTCTTTTTTTGCCATTATGTGCTCTTTGGGGCCTAGTTTTTCAAACTGCCATCCTGTCTGCCACTGCAGTGCCACTCCTAGATGGGCCATGTGTTTGTGCCGCTCACTTGTTTCACTTAGCTTAGACATCCAGCTACCTCGGTGCAACCTTTTGGCCTAAAAACAATATTGTGAGGTGTGAGGTGTTCAGAATAGACTGGAAATTAGTGGAAATGAATGTTATTGAGGTTAATAATAGTGTAGGAATAAAAAAAAAACAAAAATATGGATTTTAGCACTTTTTATGCTTTTTTAAAAAAAAATTTAGAACCCAAAATCAGAACCAAAACCTTTAGTGGGGTGTTTTGGCAAAACCAATCCGAACCCAAAACCTCAAGCTAATCAGAACCCAAAACCCAAAACACGAAAAGTGGCCGGTGCACACCCCTACTGTTAAGTCTAAATACGTATACAATGTTACTGATGTACCTCTCAAGATCTTGTAATGCTTTTTCAGTGTAAGATGTTTCTAATAAAAAAGTATTTGAAAAAAAAAAAAGGCTAGGTTTTGTAAGGTCAAGATTATAGGTTTATTTATTATTTCTGTTTTAGTCATAAAGAACTACGTATTTTTTTTAGAATATTGAGCCATGAAGCCATCCGGGCCAGGGGCAGGACGAGGGTTTTAGGAAATTTATGTCTGCTGTGAATTCTACTGAGGTAATATCCACATTTAAGTGAGAAAGCTGGGGTGGAGTGAGGGTTGGTAGAGGGGTGTCAGCTAAATATGACTCCAAGGAGTCAGACAAAAGGTCGCCCTGGGGCGAAGCGTCCGGAAGGTTATAAAGAGAGGCAAAGAATGCTCTAAACTCATTATAAAATGTCTAGGGGGTCATTGTTAACGGCGTTAGCGGATTTGGTTTAATTCATTAATGAGTCCTCAGGCTCATTTCTCCCAGAGCATCCGAGCAAGCAAAGAGTCCACCTTGGTTATTTTATCATAAAAGCATTGTTGAAGTTTTGCAGAAGAGAGACTGCCCCGTGCGATAGTAAGGTGATCGGTTGACCATTTAGTAAATCAATCTATGACAGCAGGGCTGCTTGTGTTGCGCCTTGAGGGTGGAAATGCCATACTCAAGGGAGGAGACCTCTAGGGCTGCTGTCTTTTTAGCTTATGAGGCTGCGCTAATAAGTTGACCACAAATGGCCTTATGAGTCTCCCACACAACACCTGGGCAATCCTCCTGGGTGGAGTTAAGCATGCATATAATTTTTGTTACATGTCTACCTACAGCAAACTATGTCATTATCAAAATCTCTCCAAATAAGCATGGGTGCCAGTCACATACACAAACTCTCAGCATGGCATGTGAAGGCAGAAGGGCATAGAAGGCTTAGAAGAACTTTACAGGGCAGATAGAGCTCAGAGGGATGTTCCAAAGCATCTCTGCTCACTACACCATGCTATGTTACTGTGGTTGCCACATGACACTGTGAAAACTATGCAGAATTATAAGTCATGAATAGCAGCAGTGATTTATGTTAAGAAAAACATAAATCACTGCATTTTTTCATGGGATTGCTGCTTTAATGTATATTTATGTTTAATAAAAACATCTGAACACTTTATGAAATAGATGGATATCTTGTTCGCTACACAGTAGTCCAGGATCTAAACATCTGTTTTAAATGAAAGTGTATATTAGTGATATACTGTAGAAATGGAATTTAAATATATTTGTGTAATAGTGCGTGTAAAAACCGTTATTACGGTAGTTTAAATGCCGGCTTTTGCTGCGAGCAGAAAGCCGGGTTAATATTATCATAATAACGGTAATATCCTTAACGCGGTGGTACTTTGGGGGGAATTCCCCCCCAAGAGGCAAAAAAATGTACATGCGTCCATATGCTAACCTCAATAAATGTGTCCGGCTCTATATTAGGAGCATGTGCCATGTTTATGGCAGGGATGGTTACACTTAAATCAAACCAGTACAGTGTGAAGTACGCTAATTAATGAATGTACAGTGCATCATATGCCATCTTTATGAATAAAGGACACCTGTATATTCTATTGGAAGACACAAATGTTACATTAACACTGCATATTTATGGAGTACTGTCACATCTCCATTATGAAACCTTTTGGTTTATTTGGAATATTATAATTACTACATTATGTATGTATTCATTGTCTGTGTATTGACTATTGAAAATATTATGTGACTACCCCATTTGTAACAAGTAAACACCTTTGCACCTTCATTATTACAACCTTATCAGGTAGATCTCTCTAATCTCACTGCAACAATAAGATTTCACATAAATTACACTGTTTATGATTAAATCATTAACTTCATTTGATGAAAACCATACAAATTATATTCAAGAAAATGCCGGCCCTCCACATATGCCGTCCGCCTGTGCCTTCCCACAGTTGGTGGGAATTCCTCATCATCAGCATCTGTTGATAATAGAAAAAGAAGATATAAGTGTCGCAATAATCATTTTTTTTATTAATTAAGCATCAACGATTGCACACTACTTACACCATTATGGTGAGTGGGGTTTCTTCTTATTGCCCATATCCTTTTTGGATTATGCAATAGTCAATTATAGACTTGTGTAGCAAATCAACAATTAGAAAGAGGTTTACTCTATAGAACAGAAACCTTAAAGTCTGTCCCTGTGCCCAGAATTTATGTAAAACTTTATGAATTACACTACTTCCACACATTTGCTATAAGTGTCTCGTACACACTTGTTTCTATAAACAATTTCAGTTTTTATTTGTGGGGGGGGGGAAAGGGGGAAAACAAAAGATAATAAAGTTCAATAATGCAAACACCTACACACTCTCTGATATTACAACTATACAATACATTGCCTTGGCCAACATTTACATCTAAGGCCTACAGAGCAATGCCCTTGTTAGGAGAAGATGCTACATTTATGTACCTTCAGCCACAAAGGCCATTGCCTTCTCCTCCTCTGGCTCCTCCTTTCTAAGCTTCTCTGTGCCCTCCTACGGTACCTCCCCCTCCTGAGCCGTGAGCAAAATGCCGGCGTTGAAATTACAGTATTAATGGTAATTACACTTAATTTACCGTAACGTCGGTAATAGTGTGCAGGCTGCATTACTTTTTACAGTAACGCGGCCAATTGAATCCCCCCCCCCCCCTGTGTCTCTGCTCTGTGAAACAAACAAGGAAAATAGTGTTTTTTTCTAAAGTTTTAATCAACAGCTTTATTTCACACTTATGGCCAAGTTAACAAGCTTTTTAAAAGAAAATACATCTAGAAATAAAAGGATTCATTTACTAACCTCTTCACAAAGTACTTTATTTTATACATTTTTAAAATAGTTTCCAGCAAACCCTGAGCAAACAGTAAAAGGGATGGTCAGAATAAATTAGTCACTAGCTAATACTAATATTGTAAACATGTATCAATCATCAATAGCTATTTTATATAGTGCCACTAATTCTGCAGTCCCTGCTCCATTGGAGCTTACAGTATAAATTCCCTAACATACACACAGACCAAGAGAGTCTAAGGTCAATTTAATAGCCGCCAATTAACCTACTAGTATGTTTTCGGAATTTAGGAGGAAACCGAAGCATCCAGAGGAAACCCACGCAAACACGGGGAGAACATACAAATTCCACACAGATAAGGCTATGGTCGGGAATTGAACTTATGACCCCTGCTGTGAGGCAGTAGTGATAAACACTAAGCCACCATGCTGCCCCAATTGGCATTATCAATGCCAACCAATTACATAGCATTTTGTGTGTTGGGGGGTAGGGGTGAGGACTACAACATCCCAGAGTCCTCTAGGATTTGGTCCAAATATGTAATATTGTAAAATAACAATTATTCTCCTGAAATGTAACTGCTAAGTAAAATTTAACTGCTAGCACTTATTTCCTTGGATCTCACCTGTGTCTAGTTATTTATAAGTACTTTCTTGCTCTTCGATACCAATACATGTTCTGTCATTGTGCATATGTTATTCTTACAGCAGACAGCAATTGTACATAAGCATTTAGTGGCTGACCTAGGATGTCAAATAACTGTTATGAATTCCCATTATTTTTTTTCATATATATTATTGTGATGTCATGCTTTAGCTATTAGAATCCATAACCGTGCTACATAAATAGTTTAGTCTAAATACATGACAACAGAAAATAGCCTGCAATGGAACTTTCCTTTATATTCCCATACACGCAGCTTTGGGAAGTGTGGCCTTTAGCCTTAACGTAGGTAAAATCACGTGTGTGAGTGATGTGTGTTTAGCCTATAGGCTTCTTTAATCTGTTATCCAATAAGACAGGGGAGGGTGGTGGTTTAGTTTTATATAGGTTAATGTTTTGCAGCAGATCTGTCTCTCTGCTTCCAGATTTCACGATGATGAGTCAGGCTAAGTAGAGCTGGTGCCTTGTGGTATTTTGTTACTGTGTAATTTATATTGTTTTCTCTTATTAGTGTTTTATTTTAGTATTTCCTGTGTTTCTGTCCCTGTCGGGCTCTGCCCTTTCTTTCTGTTTTCCCGATGTTCCGTTTCTCTCCCCTCTCCCCTCTCCCCCCCCCCTCCCCGTACCTCCATCTGTGTCTGTCGGCTGCGGGGCTCCGTGGCTGTATTCTTCTTTGTTTTCCCGTGTGTCTGGTAGTCCTGAAATGTCCAGACCTCGCCGGCTAGGTATCGGGAGGCGGGGCTTGGCACGGGTTCTCTCCCGTCCTCTCCTTCCCATTGTGTAGCGGGGGATCGAGTCTCCGTTCCTGGCGGTGTGCCCGCCAGGGGGACTCGCAGTGTCTCTCCCCCTTCGGGCACTAAGAGCAAGGGTGTCGCGAGGGGGCGGCGGTCATGTGGAATGCGGGGCGGGCAGTGTTATTGTGCCGGAATCTGCTTTGGTTTGTCCCCCGGGGAGGGTAGGGGATGCGACCATGGGTCAGGGCCGGGGGGTTGGGCGAGGGTGCTACCCTTCCAATCCTCTCCCCGTACCTCGGTCCTCTCAGTCGGTCCCGGCAGGTGGCATGTTCAGGGGGTGGGAGACGTCACGGGAGGCAGCAGCCCTGGGGGTTCCCAGAAATAGCGGGGTGCAGGGGTCTTCCTCCCCTTACAGGGGCTTGGGCCCTGTTATTTGGGATCCTCCGATCCCGGGGGTATTTCTTTTTCAGCCCTCGAGCGGGGAACCTTTGAAGGGGGCGATTGCAGGGGGCGCTGGTGTTGATAAACTTCCCTACCCTCAGGGATTCAGCGGCTTGGGTGGCAGAGGCACGGAAACAGCCATCAGCAGGCCTTAGCAGATGGAAGTTCCTTTGCCTCCTGTGGGGGGAGGGGTAGAGGTTGACCTTCCGGGACAGGGGGCTATTTTTCCTTTTTCAGGGGTCTATGGTGCGGGCACTCAGCTCAATTTTGGGGTTGCATCCCTAACATGCGGGCCAAGGCAGTGTTCGGTCTCATATGTCCCCATTTCCAGTGGCCACGTCAGTTCCTTCCCGGGTTACGTGGGATTTGCCATACCCCCATGTAAGTGGACCCTCGTTAGTGGCCGCGGTGGTGGATGGTGTTCCCCCTTACCCTACCCCTTCTGGCAGATACACCCATTACTACCCTGTGCCCATAGAGCACATTGGGGGGGATGGTGGGCGACCTCTGGGAGGCGTAGGCTCTTCATTAATCAGAACCCCTCCTCCTGGGTTTGTCGCGCAGGCTCTGTTTTCGGTCATGGGGGTACCGGTAGCACAGGACAAGACAGAAGGTCTGGCTACATGTTTGTCCTTTCTAGGGATAGAGATAGACACGGTGGTGGGCTGCTGTCGGTTGCCAGTGGATAAAATTGCGAAGCTAGAGGCTATGATATCTAATGCTATGTCCGCTCCCTCTCTTGAATTAAAACAGGTTCAAGCGTTGTTAGGACTGTTTAATTTTGCATGCAGGGTTATTTCGATGGGTAGGATTTTTTGTAGAAAGCTTCAGCTTTCTACAGCAGGCAGGAATAGGCCTCATGCCTTGATTAAACTGAAGGATGAGATCATACAGGACTTGGTGGTGTGGACATCTTTCCTGGGGAGATTTAATGGTATTAGGATTTGGCCTTCCCCCCCTATCTCCACGAGGGATTTAGAATTATTCACAGACTGTGCAGGGTCCAAGGGTTTCGGAGCATACTTTCAGGGTGAGTGGTGTGCATCCCCATGGCCGCAGGAATGGGTTGAGAGAGATTTGGTAAAAAATTTACTCGTATTAGAGTTATTTCCCATTATTGTGGCCTTGGAGTTGTGGGCTCTTCAGCTCAGGGGTCATAATGTTTCCTTTTGGTGCAATAATTTGGGTGTGGTTCAGGCAATCAATCGCCAGAGTTCGTCATCCAAACCGGCGGGGAACTTATTGCGGGTACTGGTACTTTGTTGCTTGGACTATGACATAAATTTTCGTGCCAAACATGTTGGGGTTCTATCAGGAAGGCCTTAGTAAAGCATCCATGTCATCTACAATAGCAGGTATCTCTTTCATGCAGGGCCGGACTGGGACTAAATATCAGCCCTGGCATTTAAAGCTCACAGGCCCACGTGTTGTGGGCTCCATGCACTATATTGTTGCACACTGATGCTGGCACAGTACAACATGATGTAGTATGAGTGTGTGTGGGAGGGGGGTATTTATTTCTCCTAATGACCCTCAACATTACATTGTTAGCATCCCAATTACATCAAAAAATACCATGACAATACATTATTAGCACCCAAATTACAGCAATAAATAACCCCCCACACACACTCATACTACATCAATCACCCCCCAATTACAGCAACTGGCATCACCCCCCACATTACAGCAACCGGCATCACCCCCCACATTACAGCAACCAGCATCAACCCCACATTACAGCAACCAGCATCACCCCCCACATTACAGCATCCAGCATCACCCCCCCACATTACAGCAACCGGCATCACCCCCCACATTACAGCAACCGGCATCACCCCCCACATTACAGCAACCGGCTTTATCCCCACATTACAGCAACCGCATCACCCCCACATTACAGCAACCAGCATCACAACCCACATTACAGCAACCGGCATCACCCCCCACATTACAGCAACCGGCATCACCCCCCACATTACAGCATTCAGCATCACCCCCCACATTACAGCATCTGGCATCACCTCCCACATTACAGCAACCGGCATCACCCCCCACATTACAGCAACCCGCATCGCCCCCACATTACAGCAACCAGCATCACCCCCCACATTACAGCAACCGGCATCACCCCCCCACATTACAGCAACCGGCATCACCCCCCACATTACAGCAACCGGCATCACCCCCCACATTACAGCAACCGGCATCACCCCCCACATTACAGCATTCAGCATCACCCCCCACATTACAGCATCCGGCATCACCTCCCACATTACAGCAACCGGCATCACCCCCACACATTACAGCAACCCGCATCACCCCCACATTACAGCAACCGGCATCACCCCCCCACATTACAGCAACCGGCATCACCCCCCACATTACAGCATCCAGCATCACCCCCCACATTACAGCATCTGGCATCACCTCCCACATTACAGCATCCAGCATCACCCCCCATATTACAGCAACCCGCATCACCCCCACATTACAGCAACCGGCATCACCCAGCACATTACAGCAACCAGCATCACCCCCCACATTACAGCAACCGGCATCACCCCCCCACATTACAGCAACTGGCATCACCCCCACATTACAGCAACCGGCATCACACCCCCACATTACAGCAACCGGCATCACCCCCCCACATTACAGCGTCCAGCATCACCCCCCACATTACAGCATCCAGCATCACCCCCCACATTACAGCATTCAGCATCACCCCCCACATTACAGCGTCCAGCATCACCCCCCACATTACAGCGTCCAGCATCACCCCCCATATTACAGCGTCCAGCATGACCCCCCTCATTACATCAACCGGCATCACCCCCCCCCATTATAGCAATACCCTCTCCTACTTATTAGCAATACTAAGCACCAAACACACTACAACATTGCCACCACTACGCCACCCCATACTACAGCAATACCACCAATTATACAGACGCCACTGTAGGAAACAATGTTTTGCTTTTTCAAATCTCCCACAAAATAGCAACAACGAACAGAGTACTTACACACACATATAGGTAACAGGTACCCTTTTCCCTCAATTAAATAGTAATGGCAGAATTTTCATGAATCATTCCACATGAAATAAAACTAACATATATCTAAAAAAACCATAACTATTGAATAATCAGTTGAACCCACAGGGCCGCATTAAAAGTATTTTCCTCTACAGCAAAATGTCAGAAGAAAAATATTTTTGTTTTACTACAGTAATTGGATATGCGTCTTTTCTATTGATTTTAAATAACACAGTATATAAATTAAGGGGGATAGAGGAGGTGGGTGAGAAATAATTGGATGTGATTCATCAGTTTGATTAGATAGGAATCATTTAGATTATTTACCTGGAGACGTCTACCCCCTTGACTCACAGGCAGGGCTGACAAGAGGAATTTTGGGCCTCGATACAGCAACTTCTTTGGGCTCCCATCATATTCAACAATGAAAGACTTGCCTTTGGCAGAAGTTCATATGATGCCACACCGTAGTGTGCCCAGTTCATATTATGCCAAGGTCATATTATGCCACATAGTATTACCCTCAATTCATATTTGGTCATACAGAAGTGCCCACAAATCATATTATGGCATAGTAGTGCCCACAAAACATATACCATACAGTAGTGCCCACAAATCATATTATGTCACAACAGTGCCTCCAAATCATATTATGCCACAATATTGACCCCAAATAACATTATGCCATAGTAATGTCCCCAAATCATTAGTAAAGCTCAGACAAAAACTCATTCACGAATAAAAATTGGTACAGCATATCAGATACTGAGTGTAAGTCCCAAGAGCAGCTTAATACATCATTTACAATGCAAACAAAAATAGATATATTGACACAATTACAAATAAAATTTATGACAAGCAATGTTTTTTCCTCTTAATTAAAAATCTCTGTACAGATAAATATGCAAAAAACATTACAGCACAATAATGAGCAATACATAGTGTTAAACATTATTGGATACGCTGTAGTGTCCCCAGTTCAAGAAAGGATGGTTAAAAACATATTGCACACAAGAAAATATATGAACTTACCTGATTATGGCATCCTGTGTTCTGTTCTCCTACTGGGCGCGCTGGGCGAGGAGGGATCAGCAGCTGTCAGCTCACACAGGCAGTCGGGAGCAGGAATAGAGGGCAGTGGTCGAAGCAGAAATTTAGGAGTGGGGGTATAGAAAATATAAGTGAATGGAGTATGAAGGCTTGATTATTTATTTTTTTTTTTTTTAACACTTGTCCCCTCTGTGCATTTCCATTCTTCATTATTACTTGTGTTTTATGATAGCTGCATCCCTGACATTCGAATTCTTAAGATGTCTCTCCCTTTACACTTTCTTTTACCTATGCCCCTGCACCATCTACTCCTTTGTCCCTCTCTCCTTTCTCCGCTGGCTCTCACACATCTTCCTGTACCACCTACTCCCCTGGCTCTCTCACACGCCTTCCTGCACCCTCTACCCCCTGGCTCTCTCACTCTTCTTCCTGCACCCCCTACCACCCTGGCTCTCTCACCCCTTCTCCCACCGCCCCCTTCCCCCTGGCTCTCTCACCCCCTCTCCCAGCGCCCCCTTCCCCTTTGGCTCTCTCACCCCCTCTCCCAGCGCCCCCTTCCCCTTTGGCTCTCTCACCCCCTCTCCCAGCACCCCCTTCCCCTATGGCTCTCTCACCCCCTCTCCCAGTACCCCCTTCCCCTTTGGCTCTCTCACCCCCTCTCCCAGCACCCGCTTCCCCTTTGGCTCTCTCACCCCCTCTCCCAGAACCCCCTGGCTCTCTCACTCCCTCTCCCAGCAACCCCTTCCCCTTTGGCTCTCTCACCCCCTCTCCCAGCATCCCCTGGCTCTCACCCCCTCTCCCAGCACCCCCTGGCTATCTCACCCCCTTTCCCAGCACCCCATGGCTCTCACCCCCTCTCCCAGCACCCCCTGGCTCTCACCCCCTCTCCCAGCACCCCCTGGCTCTCACCCCCTCTCCCAGCACCCCCTGGCTATCTCACCCCCTTTCCCAGCACCCCATGGCTCTCACCCCCTCTCCCAGCACCCCCTGACTCTCACCCCCTCCCCCTGCACCCCCTGGCTATCTCACCCCCTTTCCCAGCACCCCATGGCTCTCACCCCTTCTTCCAGCACCCCTTGGCTCTCACGCCCTCTCCCAGCACCCCCTGGCTATCTCACCCCCTTTCCCAGCACACCCTGGCTCTCACCCCCTCTCCCAGCACCCCCTGGCTATCTCACCCCCTTTCCAAGCACCCCATGGTTCCTCCACACTCTTGACCCCCCCCGCACGAGAAAGAGGGCACCCAAACGACCCCCCCAAAAATCGAGGCATCCCCCGCGACCCCCCAAAAATCGTGGCACCCTCGCGAAAATCGCGGCACCCCCCCCCGAAAATCGCAGGCTCCCCCGTGAAAATCGCGGCACCCCCCCCCCGAAAAATCGCGCCACTCCCCCCCCCACCCCCGCGAAACTCACCAGTGTGACAGTGCACCAGTGCACAGCATAACGGGGGAAGGACCTGAGGAGCGCGCAGCAGAGATGGCTGGTTCCTGGGGAGGAACCAGCCACCAAGAAGACGGGAGGAGTCGGGCCGGCCCATCCAGCCATCGGCCCTTCTGGCATTTGCCAGAAGTGCCAGATGGCCAGTCCGGCCCTGCTTTCATGACAAAGTTACGGGGGCTTACGGATCCAACTAAATCATTCCTGGTTAGGAAGTAGGGATGTGCACCGGCCACTTTTGGTGTCTCGTGTTTTGTGTTTTGGATTCGGATTTGCTTGAGGTTTTGGGTTCGGATTTGTTTCGCAAAACACCTGACGAAAGGTTTTGGTTCGGATTTAAGGTTTTGGATTCGGATTTATTTTGAAAAAAACATAAAAAGTGTTAAAAACAAGTTTTTTGGTTTATTTTCACTCCTACGCTATTATTAACCTCAATAACATTCAATAACAATCATTTCCACTAATTCCCAGTCTATTCTGAACACCTCACACCTCACAATATTGTTTTTAGTCCAAAACGTTTCACCGAGGTAGCTTTCTGGACTGCATAGTGCAGTGGTCCCGGTACACAATTTGGTACCGGGGCCACAATACCTCCGCCTTCAAATGGTCTGAATTCCACTGCACAGCTGCCTGCTCCTACATCCTCTGCAGCATATACAGGGTGTAGTTCGAGCGTGTCAATACCTCTTGTTTTTGACGATGACAGGTCATTTTCATTAATTTATGATTTAGCAGCAACAGTCAACGTTGTTTAATATCTGATACGCCTCTATCTGGACTGCATAGTGGAGTGGCCCCGGTACCCAATTTGGTACTGGGACCACAATACCTCCTCCAACTTTCAAGTGTAGTGTTTATAATTTATAAAAACTACAGTAGTTATAGCACATCAATAACTCTTGTTTTAGACGACCATGGTACAGAGCATTCATCATTGAGATCCCATCAAGTATGTGAAAGACAGACAGCGTTGAAGTGTTATTTGTTGACTTTGTTAACCAAAAAACAGTCCCTGTTGCAAATATTCGTGCAATGAAGAGTGACTTTTTCTATTAAAGGCTCAAAAACATATTGCACACAAGAAAATATATGAACTTACCTGATTATGGCATCCTGTGTTCTGTTCTCCTACTGGGCGCGCTGGGCGAGGAGGGATCAGCAGCTGTCAGCTCACACAGGCAGTCGGGAGCAGGAATAGAGGGCAGTGGTCGAAGCAGAAATTTAGGAGTGGGGGTATAGAAAATATAAGTGAATGGAGTATGAAGGCTTGATTTTTTTTTTTTTTTTTTTAACACTTGTCCCCTCTGTGCATTTCCATTCTTCATTATTACTTGTGTTTTATGATAGCTGCATCCCTGACATTCGAATTCTTAAGATGTCTCTCCCTTTACACTTTCTTTTACCTATGCCCCTGCACCATCTACTCCTTTGTCCCTCTCTCCTTTCTCCGCTGGCTCTCACACATCTTCCTGTCCCACCTACTCCCCTGGCTCTCTCACACGCCTTCCTGCACCCTCTACCCCCCGGCTCTCTCACTCTTCTTCCTGCACCCCCTACCACCCTGGCTCTCTCACCCCTTCTCCCACCGCCCCCTTCCCCCTGGCTCTCTCACCCCCTCTCCTAGCGCCCCCTTCCCCTTTGGCTCTCTCACCCCCTCTCCCAGCGCCCCCTTCCCCTTTGGCTCTCTCACCCCCTCTCCCACCGCCCCCTTCCCCTTTGGCTCTCTCACCCCCTCTCCCAGAACTCCCTTCCCCTTTGGCTCTCTCACCCCCTCTCCCAGCACCCCCTTCCCCTATGGCTCTCTCACCCCCTCTCCCAGTACCCCCTTCCCCTTTGGCTCTCTCACCCCCTCTCCCAGCACCCGCTTCCCCTTTGGCTCTCTCACCCCCTCTCCCAGAACCCCCTGGCTCTCTCACTCCCTCTCCCAGCAACCCCTTCCCCTTTGGCTCTCTCACCCCCTCTCCCAGCATCCCCTGGCTCTCACCCCCTCTCCCAGCACCCCCTGGCTATCTCACCCCCTATCCCAGCACCCCATGGCTCTCACGCCCTCTCCCTGCACCCCCTGGCTCTCACCCCCTTTCCCAGCACCCCATGGCTCTCACCCCCTTTCCCAGCACCCAATGGCTCTCACCCCCTCTCCCAGCACCCCCTGGCTCTCACCCCCTCTCCCAGCACCCCCTGGCTATCTCACCCCCTTTCCCAGCACCCCATGGCTCTCACCCCCTCTCCCAGCACCCCCTGGCTCTCACCCCCTCCCCCTGCACCCCCTGGCTATCTCACCCCCTTTCCCAGCACCCCATGGCTCTCACCCCTTCTTCCAGCACCCCTTGGCTCTCACGCCCTCTCCCAGCACCCCCTGGCTATCTCACCCCCTTTCCCAGCACACCCTGGCTCTCACCCCCTCTCCCAGCACCCCCTGGCTATCTCACCCCCTTTCCAAGCACCCCATGGTTCCTCCACACTCTTGACCCCCCCCGCACGAGAAAGAGGGCACCCAAACGACCCCCCCGAAAATCGAGGCACCCCCCGCGACCCCCCAAAAATCGTGGCACCCTCGCGAAAATCGCGGCACCCCCCCCCCGAAAATCGCAGGCTCCCCCGTGAAAATCGCGGCACCCCCCCCCCCCCCGAAAAATCGCGCCACTCCCCCCCCACCCCCGCGAAACTCACCAGTGTGACAGTGCACCAGTGCACAGCATAACGGGGGAAGGACCTGAGGAGCGCGCAGCAGAGATGGCTGGTTCCTGGGGAGGAACCAGCCACCAAGAAGACGGGAGGAGTCGGGCCGGCCCATCCAGCCATCGGCCCTTCTGGCATTTGCCAGAAGTGCCAGATGGCCAGTCCGGCCCTGCTTTCATGACAAAGTTACGGGGGCTTACGGATCCAACTAAATCATTCCTGGTTAGGAAGTAGGGATGTGCACCGGCCACTTTTGGTGTCTCGTGTTTTGTGTTTTGGATTCGGATTTGCTTGAGGTTTTGGGTTCGGATTTGTTTTGCAAAACACCTGACGAAAGGTTTTGGTTCGGATTTAAGGTTTTGGATTCGGATTTATTTTGAAAAAAACATAAAAAGTGTTAAAAACAAGTTTTTTGGTTTATTTTCACTCCTACGCTATTATTAACCTCAATAACATTCAATAACAATCATTTCCACTAATTCCCAGTCTATTCTGAACACCTCACACCTCACAATATTGTTTTTAGTCCAAAACGTTTCACCGAGGTAGCTTTCTGGACTGCATAGTGCAGTGGTCCCGGTACACAATTTGGTACCGGGGCCACAATACCTCCGCCTTCAAATGGTCTGAATTCCACTGCACAGCTGCCTGCTCCTACATCCTCTGCAGCATATACAGGGTGTAGTTCGAGCGTGTCAATACCTCTTGTTTTTGACGATGACAGGTCATTTTCATTAATTTATGATTTAGCAGCAACAGTCAACGTTGTTTAATATCTGATACGCCTCTATCTGGACTGCATAGTGGAGTGGCCCCGGTACCCAATGTGGTACTGGGACCACAATACCTCCTCCAACTTTCAAGTGTAGTGTTTATAATTTATAAAAACTACAGTAGTTATAGCACATCAATAACTCTTGTTTTAGACGACCATGGTACAGAGCATTCATCATTGAGATCCCATCAAGTATGTGAAAGACAGACAGCGTTGAAGTGTTATTTGTTGACTTTGTTAACCAAAAAACAGTCCCTGTTGCAAATATTCGTGCAATGAAGAGTGACTTTTTCTATTAAAGGCTCAAGCTTTCAAGTGTAGTGTTTATACCTTATAAACACTACAGTAGTTCAAGCACGTCAATACCTCTTGTTTTAGACGACCATGGTACAGAGCATTCATCATTGAGATCCCATCAAGTATGTGAAAGACAGACAGGGTCGAAGTGTTATTTGTTGACTTTGTTAACAAAAAATCTGTCCCTGTTGCAAATATTCGTGCAATGAAGAGTGACTTTTTCATTTAAAGGCTTAAGCTTTCAAGTGTAGTGTTTATAACTTATAAACACTACAGTAGTTCTAGCACATCAATACCTCTTGTTTTTGATTATGACAGGGCATTTTACTTTTGGTTTAATTTGTTGAATTTGTTTTAATTTTGTTTTACTTTGTGCTCATGGCAAACGACTGTTGAATG
This sequence comes from Mixophyes fleayi, assembly GCF_038048845.1. Taxonomy (NCBI): domain Eukaryota; kingdom Metazoa; phylum Chordata; class Amphibia; order Anura; family Limnodynastidae; genus Mixophyes; species Mixophyes fleayi. The sequence goes on along the minus strand of NC_134407.1, from coordinate 116,819,864 downwards.
GTCACATAATGGCAAAAAAAGAGTTGCAAGATGGAATTGTCCTTGGGCCCTCCCACCCACCCTTATGTTGTTGAAATAGGACATGCACACTTTAACAAACCAATCATTTCAGCAAAAGGGCCTACCAAACTGTGGCTGAAATGATTGGTTTGTTTGGACCCCCACAAAAAGAGCTGGCAAAGGAAAAAAAGAGTTGCAAGATGGAATTGTCCTTGGGCCCTCCCACCCACCCTTATGTTGTTGAAATAGGACATACACACTTTAACAAACCAATCATTTCAGCGACAGGGCCTACCAAACAACTGTGGCTGAAATGATTGGTTTGTTTGGGCCCCCACACCAAAAAGCTATTCATCTCTCCCTGTACAAACTAAACAGGCTCTACTGAGGCAAGATGTCGTCCTCATCCTCAACCTCTGATTCCTCTCCCCCTACAGTGTGTACTTCCTCCTCCTCACAAATTATCAATTCGTCCCCGCTGGACTCCACAACCACAGGTCCCTCTGTACTATCTGGAGGGCAGTGCTGTACTTGATTGAGGAATTGATAATTCATTTTTATTTTTATGAACATCATTTTTTCAACGTTCTGAGGAAGCAACCTCCTTCGCCGCTCACTGACCAGGTTCCCCGCTGCACTAAAAACTCTTTCCGAGTACACACTGGAGGGGGGACAACTCAGGTAAAATAGAGCCAGTTTGTACAGGAGCTTCCAAACTGCCTTTTTTTTACTGCCAGTAACAATATGGACTGTCTGACATGTCTATTTGGATGGTGTCAGCAAAATAATCCTCCACCATTTTTTCTATTGTGACAGCATCCAATGCAGCAACAGTAGACATGTCTGCAATGGTTGGCAGGTCCTTCAGTCCGGACCAGATGTTATCAGCATCCCCGCCAGCGGCTCTTTTAGGAAAACTGAGCTTTTTCCTCGCAGCCATAAATGTGGAAGAAAATGAGGGTGGAGCTGTTGGCATGTCACGGTCCTCCTCAGAGGAAAATCTCCTGACCATAAGGTCTTTGCACCGCTGCAGACTTGTGTCCGCCGGAAACAGAGACACAACATACGCTTTAAACCGAGGATCGAGAGCGGTGGCCAGAATGTATTCCTCTGACTTTAAAAGAGTGACCACCCTCGGATCCTGGCAAGGTGTACGAAGGGATTCATCCACAAGAGCTACATGCTTGGTGGAATCGCAATGGTTTACCAGCTCCTCCCTCACTTTCTCCAGCTGCTTCTGCAACAGCCTGATCAGCGGAATGACCTGACTCAAGCTGGCAGTGTCGGAACTGACTTCTCGTGTGGCAAGTTCAAACGGCTGGAGAACCTTGCACAACATGGAAATCAGTCTCCACTGCGCTTGACTCAGGCGCATCCCCACTCCTTTGCCTATGTCGTAGGTGGCGGTGTAGGCCTGAATGGCCATTTGCTGCTCCTCCATCCTCTGCAGCATATAGAGGGTAGAGTTCCAGCGCATCACAACCTCTTGTTTGAGGTGATGGCAGGGCAGGTTCAGGCTTTTTTGATGTACCTCGAGCCTGCGGTAGGCACTGGCAGAATGCCAAAAGTGTCCAGCAATTTTGCGGGCCACCGCAAGCATCTCCTGCACACCCCTGTCACTCTTGAGGTAATGCTGCACCACCAAATTGACGGTGTGGGCAAAACATGGGACGTGCTGGAAATTGCCCATATGCAATGCCCGCACAATGTTACTGGCGTTGTTTGACACCACAAATCCCCAGGACAATCTAAGTGGGGTAAGCCACTGCGAAATAATTTCCCTCATTTTCTCTAATAGGTTGTCAGCGTTGTGCCTCTTATTAAAGCCTGTAATACACAATGTTACCTGCCTTGGCACGAGCAGACGTTGTGTAGATGCTGCTACTGATGATGCTGCTGCTGTTGGTGCGGAAGGGGATGCATCTACCCAGTGGGCTGTCACAGTCATATTGTCCTTCGTTTGCCCAGAACCACTTGTCCACATGTCCGTGGTTAAGTGGACAGTGGGTACAACCGCATTTTTAAGAGCACTGAGGACACTTGCTCGTACTTCTCCGTACATCTTTGGTATCGCCTGCCTAGTGAAGTGGAATCTCAACGGGATTTGGTTCCGGGGACACAATACCTCCATCAACCCTCTAAATCCCACTGCACTGATGGCAGACATCAGGCGCAGGTCTAACACCAACATTGCAGTTACAGCCGCAGTTATACGCTTTGCAATAGGATGACTACTATCGTATTTTGTGGTCATGGCAAATGACTGTTGGACGGTCAATTGTTTTGTGAAAGATGTAGCGGTCTTACGACTTCCCCTCTGGAAAGATGACCGACTAACAGCAGCAACAGCAGCAGTGGCAGTAGTAGGCGTACCGCTGCAGGATTCCTCGGATGAATCCCGTATAGAAGAGGACTCAGTCTGGCTGGTGACATGGCCTGCAGTACTAAATCTGATGGAGATCGTGGAGGAAGTTGACGAGGAGGGTGTTGGTGGTGTGTATCCAACAAGACCAAGGGATTTAGGTGTCCCTGTACTGATGACGGTCCTAGGCCCATTTCCTGAACTAACCACTGAACTATGAAGGTTATTCAGGTGACGTATAAGGGAGGATGTCCCTAGGTGGGCAAGATCCTTACCCCTGCTTATTTGAGCTTTACATAAGCTACATATGGCCATACATTGTTTGTCCGGATTTGGATAAAAAAAACTCCAGACCGAAGAGGTGCATTTTTTGGTCTTCTGACCAGGCATGACGATGGGCTTTTTCATCCCATGGACATCAGCTGTTTCCCCCCCTGGTGCCTCATTTACAATAACCACATCACCATCCTCATCATCAAGTTCCTCCACAGCGCCAGCTACATCAATAGCCTCCTCCCGGTTTACAACATTGAAACCTTGGTTATCCAAATCTGGATCTACACTGTTGGTGATCCTTCCAACATATGCAGAGGGTGTGCTGCAAATGCTGGATGGAGTCACCTCTTCCCATACAGTGATGGAAAGGTCAGGCTTCACAACCACCAACACCCTTGGACTCGCCTTGGGGATTTGTGATGTCATCTGTTTAGAAGGCAGAGTTCTTTGCTGTTTTGTTGTTGTTGCTGACAGCATAACTCTCTTAAATTTTTTGTAGGGGGGGAGGAGGAGGGCTTAGATCCTTGGGTGAAGCTGGACCACTAGTCATGAACACGGGCCAGGGCCTAAGTCGTTCCTTGCCACTAAGTGTCATAAATGGCATATTGCCAACTTTACGTTTCTCCTCAGATGATTTTAAGTTTCTCTTTTTGCTACTTTTTGAGAACTTGGGCTTTTTGGATTTTACATGCCCTGTACTAGAAGATTGGGCATCGGGCTTGCCAGACGACGTTGATGGCATTTCATCGTCTATGTCATGACTAGTGGCAGCAGCTTCAGCATTAGGAGGAAGTGGGTCTTGATCTTTTCCTACTTTATCCTCCAAATTTTTGTTTTCCATTATATGTAGCACAAGAGAGCGTACCCCTAAGCCACACACACTCGACAAAGCCTTTAAAAATTATATGCGGCACAGGAGAGTACCACTAGACTTATACTGCTGAATCAGTGAACTTTGTAATATAGCAGTACCACTGGAATTATACTGCTGAATCAGTGATTTTTATAATATAGCAGTACCAATGGACTTATACTGCTGAATCAGTGATCTTTGTAATATAGCAGTACCACTGGACTTATACTTCAGAATCAGTGAACTTTGTAATATAGCAGTACCACTGGACTTATACTGCTGAGTCAGTGAACTTTGTAATATAGCGGTACCAAAGGACTTATACTGCAGAATCAGTGAATTTTTTAATATAGCAGTACCACTGGACTCATACTGCTGAATCAGTGTACTTTGTAATATAGCAGTACCACTGGAATTATACTGCAGAATCAGTGAAATTTGTAATATAGCAGTACCAATGGACTTATACTGCAGAATCTTTGAACTTTGTAATATTGCAGTACCACTGGACTTATACTGCAGAATCAGTGAACTTTGTAATATAGCAGTACCAATGGACTTATACTGCAGAATCTGTGCACTTTGTAATATTGCAGTACCGATGGACTTATACTGCAGGATTGTTTTTGGATATTTTTTTTATTTTATTTTTTTTATAACTTTTTTTAAAATTTTTATAACTTGAGAACAATGGGGAAATAACAATGTCCTTAGAAGGACAGAGCACAGGACACAGAACCACTGAACTGAACAGGACACAGCACAGGACCCAGCAGCACCACTGAACTCAGAAGGACAGAGCACAGGACACAGCACCACTGGACTGAGCAGAACACAGCACAGCACAGCACAGCACAGCACAGAAGTGAACAGCACAGCACAGCACAGGACGAGATATAGCAGGACAGAGGACCACCTAACACAACCTCCCTCTACCCTGATCAATGCCCGAGTGAAGATGGCGGCGGCTAGCGGGGAATTTATAGAATACGAGTATCGCGAGATCCGACAGCGGGGTTATGACTCAGAGCCTCGGTTTCAGTTTTGCAATTGGCGGGAATACCCGGATCTGTCTCGGATCCGGCTCGGGTCGGCAACGTTCGTGTGGGCTCGGATTTCAGATATCTGAGTCCGCTCATCTCTATTAGGAAGACCCTTAAGGGATGGTCTAGATTACACCCAATACCCAGGGATCACAGGCGTCCTATAAATCCGTCTTTGTTGTCCCGGATTATGGTAGTTTTGTCAGATATAACAGTCAATTTTTTTAAGGCTTCTCTTTTTAGCGCAGCGTTTTCTATGGCATTTCACGGGGCATTGAGGTTAGGTGAGTTGGTTGCACAGTCCAGGAATCAGTTAGGTTCAGCCATTTTAGCTAAAAATTTCATTTTACATTCTGATAGGATTCAAATTAAGATTGTCCGGTCCAAAACAGATCAATTGGGGGTTGGGCATTGGTTAACCCTTGCGAGGCAGCAGGTCCATATTATTTGTCCGGTCAGACTTTGTCACGAGCTAGCAGAAGCACGGCCTCAGCAAGCGGAAGTCTGGTTGGTTCACAAGGACAGTTCTCCGATTACCAAGTTTCAATTCCATGCCATTATGTGTAAAGCTTTCGGGGTTTTGGGTCTACCCTCAGCAGAATTTGGTACTCACTCCTTTTGAATTGGCGCAGCAACAGCGGCAGCGGCAGATGGGGCATCTATTTCAGCTATACAGGTCTTGGGCAGATGGAAATCCAGCAGCTATAAGCATTATATTAGACCCTATGTTTAACCATTTTGTTTTTTCTTCCTCTTATACGCAGCTCTTCCTTTTCTTCTCTTTCTCTACTTAGGTAGTAGACCCAGGGGGTAGCTGTTTGCCTCTTTTTGCGTGGGCGTGAAGGGATTTTTTCCCGCCGGGTTTTTACCTTCACCTGGGTCGCTGCCTTTCTTTTTCATGTTCTATTTAATGTTGGTAGTAAAATTCCCCCTTTTTTCCAGTTATTTAAGCTATTTGCCCCTGTAGGTTGGTCTTTAGCTGGTTTGGCATTAAGGTTATTTGTCTTTATGTTTAAATGTTTGGTGATTGGTTTATTATTTTAGTGACATGACGTAATTTATTCTTTTAGGGTTGGATATCAGAAAAATTTCTGTTTGGTTGTTGGGACACTCCTATGTCTACTGGGCGAGTAGACATGCTTTTGTTCGGAGGTGTCCGTGGTTACCTGTTCATGCTGAGGTCAGGTGGATAGGCCAGCGTGGCATGAGATGGATGGAGTTAATGTCGGTTTTATTGGGGGAGATTGCTGAGCACAGTGTCCCGGATATTCTTGTGGTCCACTTCAGTGGCAACAACGTCGGGCAAGTTAAATCCTTGGACTTTATTATTAAAATTCGTGATGACATTTCCGCAGTCTCTGATAGCTGGCCATCCATAAAATTGTGCTGGTCGTATATTGTGCCCTGTAGGAAGTGGAGGTCTGGTATTCCCTCTCTCACTATTGCATCTGTGGTCAGAAAAATTAATCCGGTGGCTAATAAGATTTTACGTGAGTCTGGGGGTTTTTCCATTTCTCATCCATTATTAAAGGCTGACATTGTCTATTTGTTTAGAAATTATGGGGTTCACTTGTCCGATGTAGGGATTATGTTTTTTATAGACCAGTTATTTTGGAAGCTTAGATTTGTTATTAGGTCTGTGGTTGGCGGGCCACATATATTGGGTTATCTCGTCATAGGTCACTACTCCTCCTTTTGGATCGTGTTGTCATCACGTGTGTTGGGTCCAGTGAGTGGGACTCTGGGCCGGTATGTTGAATATTTTACTGGCGATTATAAGGGGGTGTAGTCTTGTTGTTGGACAGATATTTTGCACCGGCCAATAGATAAGGTATGATCCTGGGTTGGTGGTACTATGGTCTGACCTTTCAACCATTATTGGTTTTGTGTTTGCTGACTGCCCTGCTCTCGTCCGCCTTTTCAGCCCTTTAGGTTTATTATTAAGTCATTTAATAAATACTATTTTTATTCTAACGTTAATTTGGTGTCCGTGTCTTTATTGGTATTTCTTATGGTATTATGGTGTAAACACTAAGAACTTCCACACTGTGCATTTTAATTTCTTCTCCCAATGCTGACTGAGGCCTTCCATGGTTGACACTCCTTATCATGTTTATGTGAGAACAGTCATCGTACCATTCTGAAGTGTGTGGAGTAATAATCACATAGTGACGTATCATCATGTGATTTTTACTGCAGTCACTATGTGAGAGGCTCGGTGACTGACTACAGGACCACATTGCACTCCACATATAGCAATGTGCACAGAGAAGCACAAAGTGATATGCAATGGCGGATCCAGGGGGGGGCGATCGGGACAATCGCCCCCCCCCTAGTAGAGACTTGCTGCCGGCGGCTGCACACTATGTGCAGGTCCGTTCGGCAGTGACAGGCAGGGACAGTGTGCTTCCCGGGTGCTCTGATTGTGTTTTAAACACAATCAGAGCGGCCGGGTAGCACACTGTCCCTGCCTGTCACGGCTGGACGGACCTGCACATAGTGTGCAGCCTGCGGCAGCCTCAGATGTTAGAAAGGGGGCGGGGCCTTAATCGCACCCCCCCCCCCCCCTAAATCGCCTTGGGTACAATAGATTTCTAGATCCGCCCCTGGTGATATGTGTGGACTTGCTCCTGCAGTCACTGTAGATGATAAATGGTAACTGCAGTGAGAACTGTTTTGATGAACTTGGCTATACATCTCATGTGTTGGCTTTTGTTAAAAAACAGTTGTTATTTTCCTGTTAGTCATTAAAACTTTACAATACTATTGATTTACAGAGAGAAGTTACATGAAGTCTATACATAAATGCACTATATGGACAAAGGTATTTGGACACTTGACCATTACACCAACAGGGACTGTAATGACATTGTATTCAAATGCATATACTTTAACTACAAGATAACATCTGAATGAGATTAGATTATAATAACGAGACAATTGAAAACACTGTGTCTCAATAACCAGACACCTGACACCCTTTTTTACTAATTAACCAACGCAAGCTTTAGACTGACCAGCATTCACTTGAGAAAGCCCAGTGCTATGGATGAAATGCAATGAAAATAGGAACTAAGTATTTTATATTTAGGGAGTCAATTTTTCCCAGTATATTGTGAAATGTATCTACAAACGTTCTCTGGTTGAGTAAAGTACAGGGCCAGATTAAGTGTTCAGGCTGTCCTAGTCTAATGTGCTCGTAGCGCCATCTTGCCTTCCACGCCAGGCTAAAACGTGGTAGGTTTTAGCCTGGCATCCTTAATTTAAAATCTGGCTTCCTTCACACTCCCCCCCCCCCAAGTTTATCATCCTGTGTTTTTGAAACTCAGATCCACTTGGATTTTTAAGGGGTCATGGCAATCTTTGTCACTTTTTTCATTTTCGTTAGAAATAAAAGAGTATAGCAGAAAGGAGGTATAAATGAGCACTATTGAAGGTGAAAATGTGAAGGGGGATGGAGCTGTTGCGTCTGTGCCTGATGCTATCCTTGCCTTTCCCACTTACTTGTCTTCAAGCATCCGCGGAAGGATTACTCATTGTCTTCAGTCTTTACCATGGCAATATATCAAGATTAAAACCCCACTTTATGTTTCCTTTCTGTTTTATTTTTACTTTGGAGAACTGTTCTCTTTTCATTTTAAATTAATTTCAGTTTATACCTTTACCTGTCAAAAATTTGCACTCACAAAAATGTTGCTGCCCCCCTCCCCTTGCACTCTAAATTGTACTTTAGCAGGGATTATCAGGCTCTGCAATCAACCCAGAGACCCAACTGAAGAATCTGTCACTATTTCTGTTATGCCTGTAACCCATTGTTGCAATGTAAGTTGGCTTGAAATCTTAAATAATAATAAATCCAGGCAGGACTTCACTATGTTTCTTAAGTTTCTCTTTATCTTATGAGATTCAGTAGAAGAATCTTAGAATTGTGACCAGAAAATGAAATGGTTCTGGGCACAATTAGTCTGCAGCGGACACAATTCTGTCGATTGTACGAGTGAAAGAAAATGCCAGACTAAAATAATCAGATATATACACATACAGTGCTTGCTTGTGCAGAAGGGTGATTACTCCAGAAGTGTACATAAGAACCTAGGTTTTTGGAATAGCACACCTGGGAATGAAAACAAATACAGAGATAGGCTGACTATTAATTACCCAGCCTAATAGACTGCCTCTACACCGTTTAAGAGATATATTAGATCATATTGATTTAACAGTCACTCATTATCTGTTACTATTTTCACCTAAGTGACTCTCATTATTGTATCAGTTACTGCAACAAGGTAACATGATCAGGTAACAAATTTAATTACATATTACTCTTCTTTCAAATTTACCATTTTTTTGACATGCACATTATGTGATCTACTGTGGACACCTGAAGGCGGAATAAACCCTCACATTTCTCACAGATAAATTAGAGATTGTTAACACCCTCCTTTACCAATTGTCCCTTTTAAATAGATATCCCATCAACTAAACTTGTTGATAAAAGACTATTAAACTTTTACCTGGCATTCAGGTTAACACATTTCCTCAATGATCTTACAGGTCAGAAACCAATTTATTTTAATACATTCATATTTTTATAATACAAACAGAGGGATAGGGCGCACAATAGTGTAGTATTTTAGAAGTATATTTGGAAATTCTTAAGTGAATTATATATGCGTACCAAATCGTCAGATACTTCAAGCACATCAGAACCTCGTTCACAGATATTCAGGGCCATCAGAAGTAGGTTACATGGTACAAACCCAGAAAAAGCAAAAAGAACCAGAGATAGTGTGTTATCTTTTTAACAAACAGGAGGTGCACACCATTCCCAGTCCAGTGTATAAATGCGTACTGGTCTCATCCAGTGACAGAGACAGTATGTCATTGTTGAGCTGCTGTGTGGACCTTCATATGCAATAGTGGAGACAGGATCACCGGCAGGTTACAAAGTATAAGGCCTTGTGCAAACATAAGAAACAGTAGACCCTATTCAGACTACTGGATTCTATACAGATAAGCCTTGGTTGCTCTATATCTGGTACACGTTTATACACTGGAGTGGGAATGGTGTGTGATTTCTAGAGTCATGTATCCAAATGCTTGGTTTCAAAGTAAAGAAAAACAAGTTTATTTGAGATACAAGGCATTGTTTATTCACAAAGTGCTTTATTATATTATAATATTAGTAACTTATATGACAAATTCCCATTTGTGAACATTGGGAAAAATTGGAAGGTGTCAGATGGCAAGGCATTGGAACAGACTCCTTTTCATGACAAACTTAAAAACAATGAACATGAGGTGACACTAAATATTGGACTAAATTTTGTATTTCTACCAGATTAAGCGTTTGTGCTGCACAATGTATTAAAACCTTATCCATTACGCCATCTGTCTACAGAAAGCAGGATCTTTACTTATAGATTGTCAAGTGCAAGGCACGTTGTGGAAAATGCATTTGTTATTTTGAGCAACAGATTAAGAGTTTTTCATTCAGCTATAAATCGACATCTTTACAAAGTGGTGATGGCTTGTTGTGTCCTACACAACTTTCTTAGGCGTAAATGCCCCAGTGTGCGCAGTACGCACGGCAATATGAAGAAGTATGAATCTAGAAGTAGGAGAAGTTTTAGCGAATGCTGTAGGGTTGACGCCACTAAAGTCAACCCAGATGAGAAATGGCAGTCACATGGCAGAATTAAACAGTGAGGCCTAATTTGGTACCGGGGCCACAATATATCACCCTCAACTGGTCTGAATTCCACTGCACAGCTGCCTGCTCCTACATCCTCTGCAGCATATACAGGGTGTAGTTCGAGCGCGTCAATACCTCTTGTTTTTGACGATGACAGGTCATTTTCACTAACTTTGGATTTGCCCCCAACACTGAATGTAGTTGATACGCATCTATCTGGACTGCAGGGTGGAGTGGCTCCGGTACCCAATTTGGTACCGGGGCCACAATATATCACCCTCAACAGTTCTGAATTCTACTGCACAGCTGCCTGCTCCTACATCCTCTGCAGCATATACAGGGTGTAGTTCGAGAGCGTCAATACCTCTTGTTTTTGACGATGACAGGTCATTTTCATTAACTTTGGATTTGCCCCCAACACTGAATGTAGTTTAATATCTGATACGCATCTATCTGGACTGCGTAGTGGAGTGGCCCCGGTACCCAATTTGGTACCGGGGCCACAATATATCACCCTCAACGGGTCTGAATTCCACTGCACAGCTGCCTGCTCCTACATACTTTGCAGCATATACAGGGTGTAGTTCGAGAGCGTCAATACTTCTTGTTTTTGACGATGACAGGTCATTTTCATTAATTTTGGATTTGCCCCCAACACTGAATGTAGTTGATACGCATCTATCTGGACTGTGTAGTGGAGTGGCCCCGGTACCCAATTTGGTACCTATTCTCTTGCACTGCTTAAAAATTTAACGTATTAAATGTAATATAGATTGCAGTACCTATTCTCTGGAACTGCTTAAAGAATGAACGTAGTAAATGTAATATAGATTGCAGTACCTATTATCTGGAACTGCTTAAAAATTGAACGTATTAAATGTAATATAGATTGCAGTACCTATTCTCTGGAACTGCTTAAAGAATGAATGTAGTAAATGTAATATAGATTACAGTACCTATTATCTGGAACAGCTTAAAAATTGAACGTATAAAATGTAATATAGATTGCAGTACCTATTCTCCTATACTGCTTAAACAATGAACGTAGTAAATGTAATATAGATTGCAGTACCTATTCTTTAGAACTGCTTAAATATTTTTTTTTTTTATTAATTTTGTATAATTTTTAAAATATTTTTTTTTTTAGTAATTTTTAAGAGATTTTAATAATTATAAAATTTGTATGGACTTAGCACAACAAAGCACAGGACTAAAGCACCACTGGACTCAGCAGGACAGACACTGGCCAAAGCACCACTGGACTCAGCAGGACAGAGCACTGGAAAAAAGCACCACTGGACTCAGCAAGGACAGAGCACTGGACACAGGCATAAAGCACCACTGGACTCAGCAAGGACAGAGCACTGATCACGCAGGAGCACCACTACCCTAAACGCCCTCCCTCTTCCCTGATGTCAGGCGAAATTAAGATGGCTGCCACAAGGTGAGTATTTATGACATCCAAGTATCACGAGATCCGACGCGAGACTTGGATGTTATAGCCTCGTTTCAGATTCCTTTGGCGGCCGGAAGTACCCGAACAGTGCTCGGATCCCATCGGACCCGCACTGTTCGGGTGGGCTCGGATTAGCGGAATCCAAGCCCGCTCTTCCTTAATTTTAAGCATTTACAATGTTGTATGTTTCCCTTAATTTTCCACTTGGCAGGTATGTTATCTATTTGCACTACTTCATATGGGGAAATACTGTCCTCTCCATGTTGCTGGTGGACTTTCTAGGAGGTCAAAGTGCCACCACTTTGGCACATGAACATCCTCAGCCGCTGAATTTTTGGAGGACTCAATCTTGTTCAGTTCTTTTCTAAATACAGTCCTCAGGATCTGTATCTTCACCTTTGCCCACTCTACTGTAGCTCTGGGATAATGTAGAAGGCCTGCTTAGAGAAGGTGTTCCATAGCCACAGCCCTCTTCTGCCTGTTAGAATATTCTTTGAATTGTATTTTCCACAAGCAGTGATGGGATCTATAGACCTCAATGCAGTCCCTCATGAGCTCCACATGTCTGTCAGATGCTATGGCAATATATTTTGTAATAAAAACAAAAATACATATTGTCATATTTGCATACACAAAAATATAAAACAAAAAGGGGTCAACATCAACTTGTATCAATAATAAACACACATATATTAGCAGATTTACATACACACCACAAAACAAAACATGCAAATGTTACATTAAAAAAGCAAAAAATTATGCACTTTCATGTTTTACATGCACAACAGTCAAAGACAATTAATGAAAGTCTTGTACATACATACATACATACATACATACATACATACATACATACATACCTTGCTGTACTAACGATGAAATCTGATAAAACGTTCATTGTGTCCATTTGTATTCTATGGAAATTGAAGGGTAAATTATTCTGACATATCTGCAAACATGAGGTTATTATACACAAATGAACTTTCACCCACAATGCTCCATTATGTATCTATACCTGTCGTGATTGGTCCATGCCAACTGCAAACACCTATGTCTGTGTCTATAAAATTATAAAGGAGCCAGTCTGGCAGCGGTGATACAAGAAAAGATGGCAGATGATGAACTGGTGTTGGAGAAAATTGACAGTAGTGATGGAGGAGTGGAGGAGGATGTAGATAAAGGAATGCAATTGACTGACATTAAAAGTGCAAAGCCAATGAACCCAAGAGAAGTTGAGATGATGGTACGAGTGCTGGACCAGCATGACTACAACTGTGAAAATACTGAAAAGTTATACCAACAAGAAAAGAAGTTGTCGAAGTCAGCAAATTGGATAAATTCATTTCAATTAATATCGAGCAAACTTGGTTGTCTTTGTCTGACAATGTGCATAGTGCACGCTACGGCGTGGAAGGGCGTGTCCAGCCGCAACACGTGGCAATAAACAGTTTCTACACTTTTACACACATTCGCACAAACATATACATTTGTAAATAGTACACATTAATTGTAGTTGCAACACATAGTCATTTATGTCGAAAGATAGTGGTATTCATGTTTAATATTATAAGTTATATGCATATTAGTAAAACCTATGGTTCAGGTCACAGGAAACGTGACATGTCTGATATCATTTTAATCCCCTAATCATCAGCAGCTGTCCGGTTCATTCGGAGAAGAGATCGCACATTGCATACTCTAGTTATTGATGTTAGGGAATAAACCTTTAATATAATGCAGACTATAACATGCTAATAGACTAGTTGAGACTGGATTCTTGAAGGGAAAGTCGGAGTAGATCCCCTGGAGAGATGACCCCCACCTTTGGATACTTTACTTTGAACTAGCTTATGATCTGCAACCCTCTGGACCTTCCTGAAGCCTGGACCAAAAGAAGCAAGCCACACCATGTGCGTTTTACTGTATCTCTGTTTGCATATAAGCAGGAGCTTTTCATTTAGGGTTCAGACATCTTGTCCACAGACTTCAGACCTGAATGACTGTTCACTGGATCCAGAGCGCCTGCGATAAGTAACGGCTGTACTTATTATTATTTTGCTTGAATTATTCTGCTACATTTTGAGAATAAATATTTGTGTGTTGGAAACACAAATCGTGATTCGACAATCGTTATTGGATAGCGACAAAATGTGCATAACAATTTGGGGGCTCGCGCAGAGGTTACATTGCCGGACGATACGCAAGACCAACGGATTTCGGTTCCGCAACAAAGGGTGGAGACGTGTCATATACGGGTAAGAACGCAATGTGTTCAAAACCTGATTTTTTACTCTTTGTTGTGAAACCGAATGTCCGTTTTGCAAAATCTGAAGGTGCGCTAACTTGAATCTAGGGACAAAACAAAAAACTGTTTCTTTTCATTTTCATATTACGTTTTTTAATAAATTGCATTGCTTAGCGTATGTGTACTTCCTGCTTAGCATATGTGAACTTCCGGTAGATTTTCCACGTGGTTAAACAATCGTTTTGATAGTTGTTATATGTATAACAACTATCAAAGCATAGTATAATCACTTGTTAAAACCTCTGGAACATTATTACTATTGTTGGGAACTTTGATTTTCTGCGCAGAAAAGGTGTATGTTGTGCGATTTTGTGACGTAGATACACTGTTTTATTGTTGATTGTGCTCAGTTGCCGTCTTAAGAGGCAGGTTGCCCAACTGAAGGACGGTATACGGGTCAGGTATACCGAGTGCAAAAACAAAGGGGGTTTTTGCAAAGCGCCACCAATAGATCGCAAGGTTTACTGATAACTAGTATCAGTGGGCGGTGTGATCTAACCGCCCGACAACCGTGAGTGCAAATTGGGAGAGCAACTTGAAGGAATTACATTGGAAAGGCTGGTTGATTGTATCGACTTTGTTCTACCGGTTATAATAAACTCAGCAGATTTGTTGGAGAGTCAGGGGTAATAGAGGAGCTGATAACCCTTTAGTCCGCATTGATATTTCTGTATTAGGGGTCCTTGTCTAAGACGAGAGGAAGCGAGTGGACGTGGCTTGTAGCAAATACGTCCACGGGCCGGTAAAATATCTCTAGCGGTAGATTGCGGGTGGCAGAGTGTTGAAAGTAGTGGCAGGATATTGTGATATTTCTGGAAACCTATTTTGTGGCAGGATACTGTGATATTTCTGGAAACCCTATTGTTCAACATAGGTGCTAAGCAGATGCTAGAGATGGCCGAGGTACTGCCTAAGGAAGGGCCAATTGGTTCAGCGAGGTTTCTCATGTGTAAGAAGTATGGTGCATACGCAACGGCGTATTGCGACATGTGGGTCAAGATGACCAAGTATTGTGTTAGGCCTTTCCCAACAATAGAAATTTTTAATTCAGAGGTACTAAATAATGTAAAAGATAAAGTGTGGTTGATTAGGTCAACAAAAGTGAGAAATAAACATAATGATTGTTTGAAACTGTGGCAAATGGAAGGCAACACGTGGCAGGGCAGCGAGTGCACAGCAGAAATAGGCGTGGCGAAAAGCACGCGCACAGCGGAAGTAGCCGCTGAAAAGCGAGGAGAACTCAGCGCAAGCACGCCCCCGCCATCCTATGTGGAGGAGTAAGTACAGCCGTTATTAAAAACGAAAAAAAGAATTTGCTACGTTATATCCTGTTTTAAGTTAGTTTAAAACAAGTGTTTCTGAAGAAGAGGATGAACCCGCTGTAATTTCAGCCATTGCCCATGCTGTTAATATGTTAGAGGTTCAGCGTAAGTATGGAAAGGGGGCAATGGTTGAGATAGGTGAGAGTAGTGTGACCACTAGGAGGGATAACATTCAAAGTACTGAAGTAGTTACTCCTGTAGTTAATCCTGAAGATAGTGAACCGGTGGGTACGTATCCTGTCCGCACAATATCAGTTCCAAATGGGAAGGCGGACAAGGATGGTGTAGTTCCTTTAAGAAATGTTACAATGCATTGTCCTTGGACTAGATCAGAATTACGTTCCATTATGACTTAATTCCCAGATCCTAGAAAAGAGTTGGCTAAATGTCATAAGTTTGTTAAAGACTTAGGAAATGCACACGAACCGACCAATAAGGATTGGCCTGTAGTGTTGAGGGCATGTCTTCTAGGGATGTGCACCGGCCACTTTTGGTGTCTCGTGTTTTGGATTCGGATTTGCTTGAGGTTTTGGGTTCGGATTTGTTTCGCAAAACACCTGACAAAAGGTTTTGGTTCGGATTTAAGGTTTTGGATTCGTATTTATTTTGAAAAAAACATAAAAAGTGTTAAAAGTTTTTTTGTTTATTTTCACTCCTACGCTATTATTAACCTCAATAACATTCAATAACAATCATTTCCACTAATTCCCAGTCTATTCTGAACACCTCACACCTCACAATATTGTTTTTAGTCCAAAACGTTTCACCGAGGTAGCTTTCTGGACTGCATAGTGCAGTGGTCCCGGTACACAATATGGTACCGGGGCCACAATACCTCCTCCAACTTTCAAGTGTAGTGTTTATAATTTATAAAAACTACAGTAGTTATAGCACGTCAATAACTCTTGTTTTAGACGACCATGGTACAGAGCATTCATCATTGAGATCCCCTCAAGTATGTGAAAGACAGAAAGCGTTGAAGTGTTATTTGTTGACTTTGTTAACCAAAAAATTGTCCCTGTTGCAAATATTCGTGCAATGAAGAGTGACTTTTTCATTTAAAGGCTCAAGCTTTCAAGTGTAGTGTTTATAATGTAGGCGTACCGCTGCAGGATTCCTCGGATGAATCCCGTATAGAAGAGGACTTAGTCTGGCTGGTGACATGGCCTGCAGTACTAAATCTGATGGAGATCATGGAGGAAGTTGACGAGGAGGGTGTTGGTGGTGTGTATCCAACAGGACCAAGGGATTTAGGTATCCCTGTACTGATGACGGTCCTAGGCCCAGTTCCTGAACTAACCACTGAACTATGAAGGTTATTCAGGTGATGTATAAGGGAGGATGTCCCTAGGTGGGCAAGATCCTTACCCCTGCTTATTTGAGCTTTACATAAGCTACATATGGCCATACATTGCTTGTCAGGATTTGGATAAAAATAACTCCAGACCGAAGAGGTGCATTTTTTGGTCTTCTGACCAGGCATGATGATGGGCTTTTTCATCCCAAGGACATCAGCTGTTTCTCCCCCTGGTGCCTAATTTACAATAACCACATCACCATCCTCATCATCAAGTTCCTCCACAGCGCCAGCTACATAAATAGCCTCCTCCCGGTGTACAACATTGACACCTTGATTATCCAAATCTGTGGGTGATCCTTCCAACATATGCAGAGGGTGTGCTGCAAATGCTGGATGGAGTCACCTCTTCCCGTACAGTGATGGGAAGGTCAGGCTTCACAACCACCAACACCCTTGGACTCGCCTTGGGGATTTGTGATGTCATCTGTTTAGAAGGCTGAGTTCTTTGCTGTTTTGTTGTTGTTGCTGACAGCATAACTCTCTTAAATTTTTTGTAGGGGGGGAGGAGGAGGGCTTAGATCCTTGGGTGAAGCTGGACCACTAGTCATGAACACGGGCCAGGGCCTAAGCCGTTCCTTGCCACTATGTGTCGTAAATGGCATACTGCCAACTTTACGTTTCTCCTCAGATGATTTTAAGTTTCTCTTTTTGCTACTTTTTGAGAACTTTGGCTTTTTGGATTTTACATGCCCTGTACTAAGAGATTGGGCATCGGGCTTGCCAGACGACGTTGATGGCATTTCATCGTCTATGTCATGACTAGTGGCAGAAGCTTCAGCATTAGGAGGAGGTGGGTCTTGATCTTTCCCTACTTTATCCTCCAAATTTTTGTTTTCCATTATATGTAGTACAAGAGAGCTACCCCTAAGCAACACACACTCGGCAAAGCCTTTAAAAATTATATGCAGCACACGAGAGTACCACTGGACTTATACTGCTGAATCAGTGAACTTTGTAATATAGCAGTACCACTGGACTTATACTGCTAAATCAGTGAACTTTGTAATATAGCAGTACCACTGGAATTATACTGCTGAATCAGTGAACTTTGTAATATAGCAGTACCAATGGACTTATACTGCAGAATCAGTGAACTTTGTAATATTGCAGTACCACTGGACTTATACTGCAGAATCAGTGAACTTTGTAATATTGCAGTACCACTGGACTTATACCGCTGAATCAGTGAACTTTGTAATATAGCAGTACCACTGGACTTATACTGCTGAATCAGTGAACTTTGTAATATTGCAGTACCACTGGACTTATACTGCTGAATCAGTGAACTTTGTAATATTGCAGTACCACTGGACTTATACTGCTGAATCAGTGAACTTTGTAATATAGCAGTACCTCTGGACTTATACTGCTGAATCAGTGAACTTTGTAATATTGCAGTACCACTGGACTTATACTGCTAAATCAGTGAACTTTGTAATATTGCAGTACCACTGGACTTATACTGCAGAATCAGTGAACTTTGTTATATTGCAATACCACTGGACTTATACTGCAGAATCAGTGAACTTTGTAATATAGCAGTACCACTGGACTTATACTGCTCAATCAGTGAACTTTGTAATATAGCAGTACCAATGGACTTATACTGCAGGATTGTTTTTGGATATTTTTTTTTAATTTCTTTTTTTTATAATTATTATTTTTTTTTTTTTTATAACTTTTTTTAATTTTTTTTGTAACTTGGGAATAATGGGGAAATAACAATGCCCTTAGAAGGACAGAGCACAGGACACAGCACCACTGGACTGAGCAGAACACAGCACAGCACAGCACAGCACAGGACTGAACAGCACAGCACGACATATAGCAGGACAGAGGACCACCTAACACAACCTCCCTCTACCCTGATCAATGCTCGAGTGAAGATGGCGGGGGTTAGCGGGGAATTTATAGAATACGAGTTTCGCGAGATCCGACAGCGGGATTATGACTCAGAGCCTCGGTTTCAGTTTTGCAATTGGCGGGAATACCCGGATCTGTCTCGGATCCGGCTCAGATCGGCAACGTTCGGGTGGGCTCGGATTTCAGATATCCGAGCCCGCTCATCTCTAATGTCTTCCTCCCAATACTAACATACAAAAATTTATTAAAGATTGTTTGTTGGAGGGAGACAACACCTTGACAGATGAGGTGAATCAAGAGAATATAGAACATATTGTCAAACATTTAGCCAGTAGTAGTAAATTGGAGTAACATTTTCACCATTAAACAGAAAGATAGTGAAACAGCAGCAGATTACTTCATTAGAGGTATAGCAGCGATAACACGGTTCACTGGGATAGCAAACATAGGTGAGGATCCACATCACAGGGAGGTAGCTGTAGGAGTACTAATGGATGGTCTTAGAGAAAATTTTAAAACCAGAGTGCAAACCTCATTACCCAATTGGAGAGGCATCACAGTAGATTCTCTTAGGGAGTCTGCTGTGGAGCATGACAAAAATATCTTTAGAAAAAAGAAAGAGAAGAGTGACAGGTTGATGACGGTGAGTATACAAGTATTAGAGGGAATACATACATGACCACCAGCATATAACCTACATGGCAGGAAACCTAGAAAGATGAAATGTTATAAATGCAAAAAAGAAGGACATATGAAGAAAGATTGTAGAAAAGGAAAGGTACAATCCTAATGAAGGGTCACATGGATATCCTCCAAGGAGGAATTCACATAGACTAGAAGACTCACACCTACCCGCACATATAATAGCAGCAAATGCTGCACGGGAAAGCGATAGTCAGCGCTAGGGGTCAGGTCATACCTGTAGTCTACAGCCAGTGAGGTTAACTGAGAGTCTGAGAGAAGAACCAACAGTTGACATAGCTGGTAAGAAACAAACTTTTCTTGTAGATACAGGGGCGGCCAGATCTGTGATAACCTCTCCTTTCAATCTACAGGTGACCAGTAAAACTATTCCAGCTATGTGGGTAACGGGAGGAGTGTTACATTATCCTTTAACTAAACCCACAGAAGTTACTATCGGGCCCCTGCATACCAAGCATTCGTTTCTCTTGGCTGCGGCAGCTCCTACTAACTTGCTGGGAAGAGACTTGTTATGTAAAATGGGATGTGTCATATACTGTACCCCAGATGGTGTATTCCTAGATATACCAGAGAAGGTCGTGCATGAGGTACAGGATATATTAGACACCCCTCAAAGGTTAATGTTGCACTCTACCATTATAGAACAAAGTCCATCTCAAGTAAAGGGGATGTTGCTGGAAATATCAGGGTCTCTATGGACCAGAGATGGACAGGACACTGGATTGATGGCAAATGTAGCTCCTGTGATGGTAAATCTAAAAAGTGGTAGGATAGCTCCAAAAATCCCACAGTATTCATTAAAACCAGAGGTGGAACTAGGGGTATATCCTGTTATTGAAAGGCTTTTGCAACAAGGGATTCTAATCCGTACATCGAGCGCAGCAAATAGTCCCATTTTCCCTGTGAAGAAGAGTGGGTGGAGGGGTTATAGATTAGTCCAGGACTTAAGGGGAATTAATAAAGTTGCCGAGAGCCAATTCCCCGTAGTGCCCAATCCAGCTGTCATCCTCATGCAGATTCAACCGTCTGCTAGTCATTTTACTGTCATTGACCTATGTTATGCTTTCTTCTCAGTCCCTCTTCACCCTGACTACCAATACCTATTTGCATTCTCCTACAGGGGGGTGCAATATACATGGACCAGGCTTCCCCATGGGTTCATTGACAGCCCCAGTATTTTCTCTCAAGCCTTACATGACTGTTTACAATCCTTCCAACCTAGCAATGGGTCTGTTCTAATTCAATATGTGGGCGATTTGTTGTTGTGCTCTGATTCTTTTATGTCATGTTTACATGATAATAAATTGTTGTTGCTCCATTTCTCGAAAACAGAGCACAAGGTGGCAAAGGAGAATTGCAGCCATATCAGACTAAGGTTAAATACTTAGGACACTGTCTCACCCAGGGGCTAAGACACTTGACGACCGACAGAATTAAGGCCATACAACACATGACTCTGCCGCAGAGCCAAATGCAAATCCGTACCTTCTTGGGGATGTGTGAATACTGTAGATCCTGGATCCCAGGTTTTTCTATTCTGGCATTACCATTGCAGGAGCTAGTCTCATCCTCAAAACCAGAGTGTGTTGTACACACAGAGGAGTCAGAGCAAGCGTTCTTTAATCTCAAAGATAGGCTGACTAGAGCACCTGCATTGGGAATACCTGATTATGAAAAGCCTTTTGAGCTATACTGTACGGAAGCTGATGGTTGTGCAGCAGGCGTCCTCACACAAAAACATGGTGACGCTAGCAGACCGGTAGCATACTACAGTGCACAATTGGACATTGTGGCAAGATCACTCCCAACATGTCTCAGAAGTGTAGCAGCAACAGCTCTTCTGGTAAGTAAGAGCGAGGACGTAGTATTAGGACATAATTCAACTGTCTATACACCCCATGCTGTATTTGCTCTGTTAAACTCAGCTTAAACCAGACATGTTTCCTCAGCTAGATTCACAAAACTAGCTCTGATGGCACCCTTAAACATCACCATCAAACGATGTAGCACCTTAAATCCAGCTACATACCTTCCATATGTGTCTCGAGAGACACAAATGGTGGGAGGTCAGGAGACCCTGAGTGGTGATGAGTTTGGCAAGATTACTGACACGCATGATTGTATGGAATACCTGAACCAGACCTTTACTGCCAGGCTCGACATACGTGACACCCCCTTAGAAAATGTATATTTTATGTTTTATACAGACGGGAGTTGTCATAGACAGACAGAGACAGGATAACTATGTACTGGTTATGCTGTTGTAGATGATCAGGATGTTGTAGAAGCTAGACCCCTTGGCCCACCTCACTCTTCCCAGGTGGCTGAACTAGTAGCATTAAGGAGAGCCTGTGAGTTGGCAGAGGGTAACTCAGCTAATATATATACTGACTCTAGGTACGCCTTCGGGGTAGTGCACTATTTTGGGGCCCTTTGGCATCTTAGAAACTTTACGACAGCAGCAGGCATGTCAGTGGCACACTCACAACACATAAAAGGACTTTTGACAGCGATACAGTTACCCAGGACAGTAGCCGTCATAAAGTGTAAAGCCCATACCTCTGAAGAAGACCTTGGGCTAGATTTACTAAACTGCGGGTTTGAAAAAGTGGGGATATTGCCTATAGCAACCAATCAGATTCTAGCTTTCATTTATTTAGTACCTTCTACAAAATGACAGCTAAAATCTGATTGGTTGCTATAGGCAACATCCCCACTTTTTCAAACCCGCAGCATAGTAAATCTAGCCCCTTGTGTCATTAGGCAACAACAGGGCAGACGAAGCTGCTAAATGGGCAGCAGGGCAACCTATGACTGTATCGACCGAGACTATGATGCTTTTTCAGACATTAGACATGCAGAAATTAATTGAAATGCAAGATTTGTGTTCCCTACAGGAAAAGACGGTCTGGAAGGCGAATGGATGTGGTCAAGAGTCCTCAGGACTCTGGAGAGATGGACAAAGTAAGCCTGTAGCTCCCAGAACATACTATCCAAGCCTGGCTGAAGCAGCACACGGTCTGACTCACCTGGGTAAAGAAGGTATGTGCAAACTGGTGAGAGCATACTGGTGTGCTCCGGGATTTTCCTCTCAGGCTGGTAAGAAGGCAATGTCATGTCTTACTTGTTTGAGGAAAAATGTTGGGGAAACTATTCCAACTGAGCCATCCCACATCCCTCCTACAGACGGGCCTTTTCAGGTAATGCAAATTGACTATATCCAATTACCACCTTGCAGGAATCTAAAGTATGTGTTAGTAGGTATTGATGTGTTTTTCCGGTTGGGCAGAAGCATATCCGGCAGCCACTAATACTGCTGTGTTCACTGCAAAGAAAATTGTATAAGAGTTTGTGTGTAGGTTCGGTATCCCTAGAATCATAGAAAGTGATAGGGGTACCCACTTTACTGGTGATATCTTCCAAAACATGTGCAAGCTCATGGGAATCAGTAGCAGACTTCACACCCCTTACTGACCACAAGCCAGTGGTAAGGTGGAAAGAGTAAATGATACTATTAAGAACAAGGGGCCCGATTCATCAAAGTTCGCAAACGCATACGCATCTGCTAAATGGCTCTGCGCATGCGCGAAACAACACTTAAGCAGCGCAAAACACTACATACGCTCAGGGCCGGATTAACCCGAGGTCTAACTGGGCTATAGCCCAGGGGCCTCGGGCATCCAGGGGGCCCTTCAAACTCCTCAGCAGCATTATTGATCGGTCGGGGGCGGGGGCGCCCCCGGCCCGATCGATGCTGCTGAGTACTGTCAGTGCAGTCCTCCGTCCCGGCGCGCTGTAGTCTGCTTACTGAGGATATCTCGCGAGAGTTCATGAACTCTCGCGAGATCTCCTCAGTAAGGAGCTTACAGCGCGCCGGGACGGAGGACTGCACTGACAGTTAAGTGCTTGGGGGGGTCCTCGCGGGGGGTGCGGGGCGGCGGACGGCTCACATTGGGGGCCTCGCGGGGAATGGAGGGCCCCTTAGCCCAGGGGCCTCCATTCCCTTAATCCGGCCCTGCATACGCTACTCAAGCACGGCAGATACAGCTCTCAAAAGGCGACTCAATCTCAAACTGCAAAGCAAATAGATTTGAGATGACTGCTGACCACTTGAGAACATATGGGTGGGAATGGGCGGAGAGTAGGCGCGGACTGGGCGGAGATGAGATAGTACTTGAGTAAAGTAGGCGTTATGCTTTTTCACTTGAGAATAGTAGGCGTTCCCTCTGCCCAGATGAGTGAAACTGACGTCACTCCTGTCTCAAATCTTTCACAAAAGTTAAGGAAGGCCAGGGTCATGTTTAACTCCAATACAGCTAGCTAAAACCACTATTAAACGCCTTTAGGAGCATCTTTTGCGTTTAAAATGCAAAACGAAATATGCACAACATACATACATATCAATACAGACTGCCTGTGGCATTTTTTTTTTTTTTAGTAAAAAAAATTTTTTATTGAGCTTTTAGATATCTTACAAATGTTCCATTAGTATGTTTGTGTAAATTAAGCTTTTTTTTGCTTTACATACCCCTTTCTAATCAATGCAATTCGCAAGTGCAACATGTTTGATGTTATTTTGGCCCTTTGGCCTCAATCCGGGACTGCCGGAATGCCGGAATTAGTTAGCTGGAAATAGCGCCCTCTGCTGCTTACTGCCTCTTCAGTAAAGAGGACTGCCTTTTATAGGCCTGTACACTGCTAGCCACATATCTTCTCAGCATTATGGGGAGAATCCAGGTCACAGTGCATTCCGGCTGCCGGAATGGTTGCCTCAGTGCATTCCACATTCATTCCGGCTGCCGGAATGGTTGCATCAGTGCATTCCACATTCATTCCACTGCCGGAATGGTTGCCTCAGTGCATTTCACATTCATTCCACTGCCGGAATGGTTGCCTCAGTGCATTCCACATTCATTCCGGCTGCCGGAATGGTTGCCTCAGTGCATTTCACATTCATTCCACTGCCGGAATGGTTGCCTCAGTGCATTCCACATTCATTCCGGCTGCCGGAATGGTTGCCTCAGTGCATTCCACATTCATTCCACTGCCGGAATGGTTGCCTCAGTGCATTCCACATTCATTCCACTGTCGGAATGGTTGCCTCAGTGCATTCCACATTCATTCCGGCTGCCGGAATGGTTGCCTCAGTGCATTCCACATTCATTCCACTGCCGGAATGGTTGCCTCAGTGCATTCCACATTCATTCCACTGCTGGAATGGTTGCCTCAGTGCATTCCACATTCATTCTACTGCCGGAATGGTTGCCTCAGTGCATTCCACATTCATTCCACTGCCGGAATTGTTGTGCACACTGCATGGGTAATTATTTCATTTTATGTAAAATGTCTCCCAAACAATAGACTTTGTCATAAATATTTATGATAAATCTCCAACCATTCTGAACAATTACCAATATCATTAGTCTCAATATGTTACATGCCTGATTTGACAGTTGGTGATGGTGCGTTTGCAATAACAAATAATATTAATAGACATATAATAACTCAAAACTATATTTTAGGGTTTTACACACATGATTTATGCAAATTTAAAACAAGTGTACTATTACCACAGGGACACTTTTAACAGCAACACAAATAGTGTAAGGATATTAATGATCCCTAAGAGCCGAGGGCTGGTGAGGACTCGAACCCACGTAGCAAGCTGGCAAGGTGGATTGCCTAACTGCTACACCACTGTACAAGTGGTGATGTCAAGGGAATAGAATACAAATTAAAGATGACCAGCAACTTCTAGCATAAGTTGTTTCCCTTAAAACATGGGGAAAAATGCCAATACTTGGAAATATTATACCCAGAAAGATTTGGTGCATGCAGAGTCACAATTTATGCATATCGAAATATATCCATGTTGATAAATACAAATCAAAAATAGAACATTTATTGCTCCCATTTCTACAATTTGATTTGGTGGAGCACTTAGCTTTTTCCACTGTTGCCAGTACAGAATTCCTATCTCTTTGAAATCCAAAGTCTTTGCCAACAACTGCTTTGCTGTGTTGTAGCTGATAACACTGTTGAACATTACATATAGCCACCTTACACACCAAAACATATACTAAGTCACAGAGTGGAATAAACACCCTCAAACTTGTAAATATACCAAGGTTAGCCACATACACGCATCATTCAGGGTTCAAACTCATTACTTTGTTGTTGCAAGCTCATTTCTTTATTCACTGAGTTATACTTCACATTGAAACACCAACTCCAAACTGCACATTAACTAGTTAGCACAGCTGAATGACTGCCTTAGACCTGATAAATTGGCCATGTTGCATTTAATATGAACAGCATGATGGATAACGTGGTATTAAAATATTAACCCTAGATAAACACACACATTAATAAAAACACTGTTTTACTAAAGCAGCAGGAGCTGCAAAAACGTCACCAAACAAACGTGAATTAAGCGCGTTTGCGAATCTTACGCTAAATACAAGCAGTTGCATATAGTTTTTTACTTTTAGGAGTATGCTTAATAATGTGTTTTATTAACTCACTTGGTGCTTAGGGTTGACCTGGGGCCTTGAACTTCTGCACTTAGTATTGGTGGGTGAAATACATAACCACTACACTATCGTGGCACATCTAAATGTAGCACATGCAAATGAATCATACGTCATATAATTGTACTTAAAACTATTTTACCCATACTATTGCCACAACACTAACAGCTTAGCTCATTAATGACATCTGTAATAATCGTTATAATCTCTACTTACCCTACAGAAAATAAACGTTGCTAACATGTCAGGTCACTTTTACACAAAAACACACTTGGCTAATTAGAACGCACCTGCGTGCTCCTAATGACGTGTCCGGCATACTCTCCGGCCTACTCACCTGCATTTAATTCACTAATTACAGTGCTACTTAAAAATACCTTGTTTGCACTTCTGTGTTGTTGGGGGATTCACAGTTCTGGGTAAAGAGCCCTTAATGGTGAAATGTTTCATAATCTCTGCTGTAATTTGCTGTACCTTGCTCAACACTCATGTTTATTTATTGTCAAGGTATTGGTGAGGTAGAGATAGAAAATGATGTTGAATGGTCTTAATGCTAGTGGATTTTATGTTGAAGGTTAGTGGGAAAGTCTTTCATTAGCTGCAGAGTTTGAATATTGAGGCAACTGTGTAGACTTGGGATGTGCCTTTGCATAGAGACCTCTCGAATGTAGTGACAGAAATAAATATTATCCATCTATATTTATTTATTTATTTGTTACCTGTTTACCCTCCCCCCACAGATATTGGTCCTGGATAGTGTTTTTTAGGTGTCTATAGATTGCTTTTTGACATTCCACATTTGTCTGTGTGTGGTAAGTCGAAACCAGATATTGTTTATTACATACCCCTTGTTAAAACACTTTGCAGTAAGAATGTCCATGCTGTTAATTTTTTTTTTTTTTTTTTCTAATCACTTTGTTTGAGGTGGTGTTTTTTGGACCCTACCTTAAAGACACATTAACACTCTGGGCCTGAGTCATTAAGGAGAGCAAAGCATCAAAAATAAGTAAATGTTCTAGTGGTCAAACCATGTTACAATGTAAGGGGTGCACATTTGTTGATGATTTTTTGCACATAAGATAAATACTGCCTGCTTCATGTATCACACACTTACTTGTTAGCTTTAGCTTTACCCTGACATTTAAAGATGATCTAGAGCATGTCCTACCCCAACTATAAATCTGTCCCCACATTTAACATTTACCTCCCCCTCCAATGCAACATGGTTTTGCCCAGGTGCAGAGTTACTCCTTCTTTATTCTTTGCTCTCGCTAATGACTCAGGCCGTCTGTATTTAGTGTTCCACTACCTTGACAGTCTTACGCCACAACAATTGTAATATAAGTAATGTGAATTTTGAAAGGGTATATGGCGATGGTAAGTATCACGTTTGCAAGCACTTTGGTGGTTCTATATGAATAGATGGTGGTTGGACAAAGAAGAGGTTTATTTTTCCTAGTTGTAGTTTTTAATGTTTTGGTTTTTTTTGCTTTTTTTCTCTTTATATCCCACCTTACACATTACTTCCATTTACTTATGGACTGTCCTTTTACACCAAAAAGCGTGACGATGAATTACGACTACTTTGTAAGTATTGGTTGTGTCATTTGTGGCAAAGTCAGACAATGCCAAGTGTCCACGTTTCACCTAAGTGCTGGTTTGTAATCTTTTCCTTTTGAAACACATACAGGCACTCCTGGAGTTGGACCACATTCTGTTTCACGAGGGGCCTGCTCCTCTGCCCCGTCCGAACCCGCAACTACAACAACATCGCCGTCCGAGGGAGCGCATCTTCAGGCCACGTGTCAGCCTCTTTGGGATGCCAGATGCGGAGGTTGTCCGTCGCTATCGGCTTCCTTCACATCTGATCTTGGACACCCTGCGCATTGTGGAGCTTGACCTTGAGCCAAGGCGCATCATCCCGACAGCAGTACCGCCTTTGACCGAACTTGTGGCGGTACTGCACTTCTGTGCCACTGGCTCATTCCAGTGCACAGTCGGGGTCGCGGCAGGTATGTCCCAGGCGACCTTCAGCCGTGTGCTGGAGGTTGTCCTGAGGGCGTTTATGTTGCGGCTCCGGCAATTTATCCATCTGCCACTCGATGAGGAGTCTCTTGTGAGTATCAAGCAGCAGTTTTCCACCATAGCTGGCTTTCCGCACGTCATAGGGGCTGTAGATGGGACGCATGTGGCCCTGGTACCGGTGAGTGGAAATGCTTCGGTTTTAATGAACCGGAAGAATTTCCACTCAATCAATGTCCAGGCCATATGTGACCCGTCTCTCCTGTTTCGAAACCTGGTTGCGAAATGGGGTGGGAGTACCCATGACTCCTATGCGTTTCGTAATTCAGAGTTGTGGCCTAGATTGCAACAGAGGCAAGGGGGTGTCAGGCCACACGGAGATGCGTGGCTTCTTGGTAATTATGTGCAAAAAAAATGGTTCTGATAACCAAGTTATTAATAATATTGTTTGAGAAACCTAGAGTTGTAAAATATAATATTGGACTTGAGATGTTACTGTTACCCAATGTGTTATATAGTGCATGTGCCTTGTATGTTTAGTTTCCGCTACTATAGAGTGATAGAATCAATGTTTACAATAGTGAGATATATAATGGTAATGTAGGCCTATTTTTGAAACACACCTAGTAGCAAAGGGTATGTGTCCTGTGAATAGTGGACGCCGCCAGGTGTGTAATTATTAGTTCGGTGTACATTGTCAATCTCCAATGTGGATTGTGCTTTGTTTAGCAGCCATTAATAGACATGGGTAGTTTGCATTGGATGCTAATTATACAGTATTATGACTTTGTAACCTTACTATTTAGCCTAGAATGTAGTTTCAGGTCATATATTTGAATGTTACCATTTAATTTCTTGCAGGTATAGTTGTACTCTTAAATGGTGTTAATCTTGCTTTATTTGTCTTTCCTCTCTTCCTACATAGGAGACAATGCGTATCCCTCCTGCCCTTGGCTCCTCACTCCTATAGTGAACCCACACACAGAGCGGGAGGAGGCCTATAACTCCGCTCATAGGGCCACCAGATCGGTCATTGAAAGAGCCTTTGGCGTTTTGAAGGCTCGTTTTAGATGTCTTGACCGGTCTGGTGGCGCCCTCATGTATGATCCCAGGAAGGTGTGTAAGATCATTGCTCTGTGCAGTGTCGGACTGGGGCATGAAGGGCCCACCAGGGGACAGCAACGCTAGGGGCCCACCAGAGGGGGTGTGGCCAACCATCAAAGAGGCGGGACCAGACACTAGAGGGGGAGTGGTCAGCTCACAAAGGACAGCTAGCACAATAGTGTAGTATATAAAGAATGCAGTGTGTATAAAGAGTACAGTCTTGATCTGCACCTTAGATTGGGCAGAACAGTCACCAAAAATCGGGATTATCCCACTAGACCAGGCTTGAATAACCTGTGGCACTCCAGGTGTTGTGAAACTACAAGCCTTAGCATGCTTTACCAATATATAGCAGCCTATTGCTGGAAGGGTATGCTGGGACTTATAGTTTCACAAAACCTGGAGTGCCACAGGTTAGCCAAGCCTGCACTAGACTCAGAACATTTGACAGACTGTCCTACCTGTTCTTGTCACCACCTGTGGCTGCTGGTTTCTTTAGCTGCGGCTTGTCTGGTTCCTGGAATGTTGAGGGGTCCTATTTGGAAAAAATAATGGGTACATTTAGAAAATTCCAACCAGCCCCGGCATTAAATCAATAGGACCCACATTTAATACTTAGGACTTCCTCCAGCCCCAACATAAAAGTAATAGTATTCCCATTTAATAAACCTATTTCCCTCCCAACAGACAGCCCCTGCAATAAATTAATCACATTTACATATAATAAATATACCTATTTCCTGCAACCGTCACTGCCATTAAATAATTCATATTCACATTTAATAAATATACCTCATGCTCCTCAAACTCAGCCCCACATTCAATTAATAGCGCCCAAACCACCCCATCTTAAATTAATAGTCCCCACTATAAAATTAAATTGCCCCATCTTCACCCTACAAAGAAAATAGCACCCATTATTTAGCCACCACCTACCACACACACATTACATTGCCACAAGCCCGTTGTGCCATCACACACACATTACTGCGCCCCTTCATCACCATGATGTGCCTCCTTATAATCACATTGCACCCTCCATGCTGCTTTTGCTCCCCCCTTCTCCTGGCTCCCCTTCACACACTGCCATACTGTCTGTGCTCCCCCTTCACACTGCCATGCTCCCCCTTCAGTTCCATGCTCCCCCTTCTCTGTTCTATGCTCCTATTTCTGTTCCATGCTCCCCCTTCTCTGTTCCATGTTCCCCCTTCTCTGTTCAATGCTCCCCCTTCTCTGTTCCATGCTCCTATTTCTGTTCCATGCTCCCCCTTCTCTGTTCCATGCTCCCCCTTCTCTGTTCCATGCTCCTATTTCTGTTCCATGCTCCCCCTTCTCTGTTCCATGCTCCCCCTTCTCTGTTCCATGCTCCTATTTCTGTTCCATGCTCCCCCTTCTCTGTTCCATGCTCCTATTTCTGTTCCATGCTCCCCCTTCTCTGTTCCATGCTCCTATTTCTGTTCCATGCTCCTATTTCTGTTCCATGCTCCCCCTTCTCTGTTCCATGCTCCCCTTCTCTGTTCCATGCTCCCCTTCTCTGTTCCATGCTCCCCCTTCTCTGTTCCATGCTCCCCCTTCTCTGTTCCATGCTCCCCCTTCTCTGTTCCATGCTCCCCCTTCTCTGTTCCATGCTCCCCCTTCTCTGTTCCATGCTCCCCCTTCTCTGTTCCATGCTCCCCCTTCTCTGTTCCATGCTCCTATTTCTGTTCCATGCTCCCCCTTCTCTGTTCCATGCTCCCCCTTCTCTGTTCCATGCTCCCCCTTCTCTGTTCCATGCTCCCCCTTCTCTGTTCCATGCTCCCCCTTCTCTGTTCCATGCTCCCCCTTCTCTGTTCCATGCTCCCCCTTCTCTGTTCCATGCTCCCCCTTCTCTGTTCCATGCTCCCCCTTCTCTGTTCCATGCTCCCCCTTCTCTGTTCCATGCTCCCCCTTCTCTGTTCCATGCTCCCCCTTCTCTGTTCCATGCTCCCCCTTCTCTGTTCCATGCTCCCCCTTCTCTGTTCCATGCTCCCCCTTCTCTGTTCCATGCTCCTATTTCTGTTCCATTCTCCCCCTTCTCTGTTCCATGCTCCCCCTTCTCTGTTCCATGTTCCCCCTTCTCTGTTCAATGCTCCCCCTTCTCTGTTCCATGTTCCCCCTTCTCTGTTCAATGCTCCTATTTCTGTTCCATGCTCCTATTTCTGTTCCATGCTCCTATTTCTGTTCCATGCTCCTATTTCTGTTCCATGCTCCTATTTCTGTTCCATGCTCCCCCTTCTCTGTCCCATGCTCCCCCTTCTCTGTTCCATACTCCTATTTCTGTTCCATGTTCCCCCTTCTCTGTTCCATGTTCCCCCTTCTCTGTTCCATGTTCCCCCTTCTCTGTTCAATGCCCCCCCTTCTCTGTTCCATGTTCCCCCTTCTCTGTTCAATGCTCCTATTTCTGTTCCATGCTCCCCCTTCTCTGTTCCATGCTCCTATTTCTGTTCCATGCTCCCCCTTCTCTGTTCCATGCTCCCCCTTCTCTGTTCCATACTCCTATTTCTGTTCCATGTTCCCCCTTCTCTGTTCCATGTTCCCCCTTCTCTGCTCCATACTCCTATTTCTGTTCCATGCTCCCCCTTCTCTGTTCCATGTTCCCCCTTCTCTGTTCCATACTTCTATTTCTGTTCCATGCTCCCCTATCACTTACCTTTTCTATCTGCTTCTTCCTTTTCTTCTCCTCTGTCTTGCCGGCGCTCCTCACTGAACGTCACGCCCGGCATTCAGTGCGGACGGAGCCAGCGCTGCGGTCACGTGAGTTTTTTTTTTTTTTTTTTTTTTCTATTAAAGTTTCTAGCTCCCCCCACCAACGAAGAGGGGAGCGATTCAGGGTCGGGGCCTACCGGTGGATAGTCCGGTCCACCGGCGGGCCAGTCCGACCCTGGCTCTGTGTGTGGTGTTTCATAATATTGCCATCAGGAGTGGGGCACCAGGGGTCCTGGACGAGGTTGCGGGGGTGGACGAGGCGGAGGAGGAGGAGGAGGAGGCGGAGGAGGAAGATCTTGGAGACCCCCTCATGAAGCAGTGTGTGGCTCCAACTTCAGGAGCTATGTTGTGGAGACATATTTTTGAGGTAATTCTTTGGGGTTGTGACTTTTTATATCTTCACATTTCAAAGATCTGTGGTCAAATCATGTGCAAGCTTAGTCAAGGGTAGATTATCTAAGGTATGGTAATTCAAAATGGGAATATGAATAGACATGGCCTGGTGTGATAGTGAAATGTTTAATATGTGTAATAATAGGGGAAAAACTATGCCAAACTGTATTTTACCTTTACAATGTGTGTAGAAAGTATAGCTTCATGCCTCCAAGTTTAGCCTCAATGTCTTTTGCTAAATGCACGTTAATGGGGTAGATTTAATCTATAGTCTAATGTGGCAACATAATTGACGTTTGGTTTTCTACAGTTTAAACAGTCCAGACTTTGCACACTTGATGCTTGTATTAGCTGAGGCACCAAAGGTGCTAATGGTCTAGTATGTATATGTCCCCTAGTGTGAAAATGGTGTGAAAAAATACTTCTAGCAAAAATGTACCCTAACTCTGCTCATTTAGCCATGTGAGGTTTATAGTTTATTGATCTGCACATATAGTGTTGTGAAGTGCTCATTTTTCACACTTTATTTGTTTTTCTTATATCTACAGCCTTTAGATTACACTTGGCCTGCAGTGCTGGCCTTTGTGCCATGGAGTTGGTGGATGTTGCCATGGTGAAGGGTGTCGACAAATGTAAGTAGTATAGTGTTATCAGCACTAACATGTGACTGTCCAATGAGTGTGCTCCATACAATAATGTCGTTACTAAGCCTGCAATGTGTGGTTGCGCAAACAAAACATATGGCCAGATGCCAGCAATGTTACATATGGGTTTGGTGTTTCAAATTAAGTCAAATAGTGCATTCAGAATCCTAGGTATAGTCCAAACACACAAGCCATTATTATACACTATAATATTACCGGCTTTTTTACACATGCCAATACAGTGCTCAACCTCTTGATATCAAAATGCAAGTTGTCTGAGCTAATATTGCCATATTAATTTGTTGCCTTTCGTTCAACAGGGTGTGTTGGCGTGGATTTTGGATCCATGTTGTTGAATTTCTCCAGAGCTCCAAGCCTGCTTATGTCTCTCTTCAGTCTGGCCAGATTGTCATCTCTTAATCCAAGGAACTTTTACACACACAGACCATTACCTTGTTTGCTTTGTTTTTGTCAGCGCGTTTAAATTCATATATGTAATAAATCTAGCCTATGCTGCAAATGTGTCAGCAATCAGTTGTCATGCCATTTTGTACCTTTACTACAGTGCACTGATTAATATTTTAATACCCATAAATCCATGTGTAGTGCTTTCAAAACTATTGTGGAACAGGTTTTATTTTAAATGAATATATGAAATCTAGGTGTGGTTATTTTCTCCTTTGCCACAGATACACCATAGCCTACAAACACGCTCAATGGGGTAAATGTATAGTTTTAGAAAATGTCTATAGTGTGGAGGTTTGTATGTGTGTTTGGTGCTTAGTAGTAAATTGTTTGGACACTTTCAGCTTTTAGAGCGAACATGTGATGTGCGTAGGAATATAGGCATCACATTACAGGTAAATGTATATAAAGAAAGCAAAAATGTTAGCAGTGTCAGGTCACACACTACCAACTTTTGGCCCTTGGCCAAATGGGATAACAATATTTTTCGCTTGTGCTAGTGGCACTTTGTTTCAAAGTGGTCCAACACCCACATGCTAGACACAAACCCCACACTAACAATTATGGGGAATGCATTAGGGCACTAAGCTAGTGGAGTCTTGCTACAAGGCCATAATACCATCACCTAGGGCCTGATTCATTAGTAATCTTCTTATCTTGTGCAAAAGGTAAGATGCTTATTGTTACGAAGAAACAGGGAGATAGGATGAAAATCCATCTTTGCTTCACTCTTAACGTAAGAAATTCTTCACTTATGCAGTGGATTTTGCTTCTTATCTCCCTTTTCTGAGCATGAACAGAGTGGATTAGCTTAAGATAAGCAAAAAATGACAGATAAGATCCTTAATGAATCAGGCCCCTAGTTTGCTAATTGGTCAAGGCAGCTATATGTAAACTTACAGCCAACATAGATACTCCACATGAGAACTAGTTACATTAGTCTGATTACACATTGTTAGGCAGCAGTCACTTGACATGTTTGCTGAACCTGATAATGTAGGTCTCCAATGTTATTGTGGTGTAGAAATGTGAAATTTATTCTCAATACCATTTTCATGTAGATTGCCCTCTGAAAGTGGAAAGTAGTGACAAATTAACATTCCACCTTTGTTTCTCTTCAAAGTGTGTATCGTAATACCACCTATGTCTGATTAAACATGCTAGTCAATGTTAACAATAATTTGCAGCATTTGTCCATGCCTTGGGCAAGGGAAGTACAAAGCCTTAATGTACAGATATGCTCCCTTTAGGATTATGGCTCCATGTTCAAATTCCTTTACCACCATCTAATCCAGGGGTGGGCAAACCTGTCCTCAAGGGCCATATCCAGTTCATGTTTTAGGATTTCTTTAATCATGTACAGCTGAGTTAATCTATTTGGCTGGGTCAGTAATTATCCCACCTGTTTCTACAGACAGAAATCCTAAAAACATGAACTGGATATGGCCCTTGAGGACAGGTTTGCCCACTCCTGATCTAATGCAAGAGTGTTGGGCCGAGCACACAGTATTTTGAGGGATTAATGTCTGGTAGATATTGTTGATGTTTACATTGTTAGGTGAGGCATCCAGTTTTTTTGGCTTATAGAGGGTGAACGTGTGCAATGGGTACCTGTGTCTGTATTGGCAAGAAATCACAACATACCAAGCTTCAAATGATAATATGTTGCCCGTTATATAAAATAGCTTGGCCTTGCATAAATGTTTTCCAAAACTGGAAGGGAGCCAAATCCAAGAGACGTGCCCACTTTAACAATGAATGTATCAGTGTACATTACGTAAGAAACTCTAGGGTCTGTTTGTTATAATAATGTATTCAAGGTTCCAGATTGGTTTAAACTATCATGGATTGGGGGGATCAGATCATAGAGTTTGGAAAAGTCTTTACAGGATAGAGGAGTTTGGTGGACAAACTACCTCTTGGAGTCTACTTACTTGTATTACAGAGTGTGCTTCTTTGCCTGACCAAACCATATCTATACTCCAAGCTTTTTCATTTGCGTCAGACACACAGCACTACATACACCCTTATAGTGTGTCAAACTGTCACGTTAGTCTGTATTTCTTGATCCGAATCAGGGACCCTTGGGATTACCTGCAGCAGGTCTAAATCTGAACAGAGCAGCCTGGATGATCTTCCTGCTCATGTTCTTGCTGATTGTCCAATCTAGCAGGGGAATGAGCAGTCTGAGAATGTGGACACAAACACTGATTTTGTAATGCAGCCAGAAACACTGGGGCCAATAACTATCCACTGGAGAGAAGTGTGTTGTTAAGGCAATGAACAGATCACAGCAGCAGCTTTAAATAGTTTGTCCCAAGCAACTATTGGCTGAGCACTTAATGGGATCACAGGTGCTGAATCTGGTTGATCTGGAATGATCACCTGACTGCATCCAAGATGCCTGTGCACATGCAGCAGAACAAACAGTGTGTGTTTGATTACAAACGGAGCTGTGGAGGACGGGAATGTTGCTGACGACCAGAAGGCACCCAGGTAGCCGTGATATGACAGTGGCTGATGGGGTAAGTGCACCTAAGATCCAAATGTGAGACCCAACCTATATGTGCTTAGTGCAATAAGGTCATGAGGTTACATGTAAACAACTGTTATGCTAAATGACGTCCAGTGTACCACACACTGTGCATTAGCACTATTCTTAAATACAAATCCCTTATTAGATTTTTAGAATTAGCACAGATTCTTACCTGTACAAAATAGTAGTTAACAATATTTGTCCTGTGCCATCATGGGAAAAAAAAAATTAAATTTATTTTGGTTACCTTAACACCTGTCTTTTGTGGCTCCATTGTGTCAGGTTACAGTTTGCAAATGCAATACTTTCTTGACAGAATGATTTGCCCTACCTCTAAAGGGGCACTGTAGTTGCACGTTGTGTTTGCAATTATTTAGTCAGGCAAATAAAGAAACACTGTGGCAAAAGCATTAAGAAGCTTACCTTGATACACTTCTTGTTTAAGTCTTCTTCAGCAAACCATGGGCCAGAATCATTCTGGAAAGGTAAGGCAAAGTAACTAAGCAAGGGCAAAGCATGTGAGTTTGGAGGGGGATGTTAACAAAAAATGTCATTGGAGATCTAATTTTGGGGTAGCAGAGGTCCTAGCTGACATGGGCATTTCAGTGTACAAATAAGCTATCAAGTATTTGTGCGGTACATTAGGATACAGACATTTTTTTTTTTTCGTGCTCTAAACCTATTGCTAATTTGCACCACTTGCATTTTAAAAGGCTTTTGAGCAGCATTCAGAAATATGTATCCTTGACATCTAGGTTCATTACTCAATCAGGGCCATGGCATGGTTTTGGTCAGCACACTGATATTAGATACATATTTGTTTGAATACGTTAATGAATCAGCCAGTTTGTTTGGAGATTATACTTTGGTTAGACTTGATAACAAGTATTGTTATTAAAAAAAAACATTATGGAATCTGCCGTACAAAATAAATACACATTTCAGTAGTAGGAATTTTTTTATTACAAAAAAAAAATATATACATATTTTCGTCATATATTAAACTATATTTATTAGGTTAAAACAATACAAATTATTTTTTCCGTGTCTTTTTAAAGGGGGTTGGAAGGGAGGCTCCCCTACTCCGACTTCTTGTCACCCGTGATGTAGAGGAGTCAGAGGAACCAGGCAATGGGGCAAAGCAAGCGGGTTGTGTCCGACGAGGTGAAGGTGCAGGGTCAGGGGATGGGGATGGGGCCACGACAGGCGAGGGGGAAGTGGGCACAACAGGGGATTGGCCATAGCCATGAGCAAAGGCTAAACACATAAGACGACATAGTACGGGGTCAGGGAAGGCGGACGCGACAGACACATCAGGGAGGGCGGAGGCGACAGACACATCAGGGAGGGCGGAGGCGACAGACACATCAGGGAGGGCAGAGGCGACAGACACATCAGGGAGGGCGGACGCGACAGACACATCAGGGAGGGCGGAGGCGACAGACAACTGGGTATGGGGGCTGCCGAACAAATAATCTGAGCTGGGTGAAGGGATTGTGCCGGAGGTGCGTTGGGAGTGGGCATGCAAGATATCACCCAGGAGTGTTGCAATATTTGTCACTGAAGTATTTAAATTATCCATTTTGGTGGCGAGTGTCGTCAGTAAAGAGGTGTGTGTGCTCATGAAATCGGAGAGTGTGTTAGTGAGACTGGTGATTTGCTGATCCGTGTGTTGGACAGTGCTTGATATTTGTGACAGGTGAACATTCTGTGCAAGAGTGACGTCTTTAAGATTTTGGGCTGCGTGTGCGAGTATCCGCTGCCTTACATATTCAGCTGGAGGCAGCTGAGGCTCCTCCACATCACGGGCAACTTCATCATCCACTGGTGAAGCAGGCGCCTGCTGCTCACATGCTGTAGAGAGATAATAAGTAAAATAAAGTAATTAGAATCAATGAGTAAGGTGCGATATTATATTGGCAAAAACATCTTACAACGCGTGATGTAGCATTGGTAAAGTGTCAGCTTCCCTTGAATGTGCTAGCAGCCCTTTCCGCTCCCCAAATACAAACATTGCCACTTATGGTCTGACATTTTAGGATGAGCCCTATATATTGAGACCATTTGTCTTCAGTGTGTAAATTTAATTTCCTACTATGTGATAGGCAAACACATTGTGCAATTGAAGTTTACCTTCACACACACATCCTGAGAGTTGACACTTTTACTCAGACAGATACAAAGCTTTACAGACATTAAGTAAGCAAACTCATCATGTACCTAGTGGAGCGGCCTCTCCTGTTCGGGATGGGCTAGAGCCAGTGTCTAT
The DNA here is from genome assembly GCF_038048845.1 of Mixophyes fleayi. Taxonomy (NCBI): domain Eukaryota; kingdom Metazoa; phylum Chordata; class Amphibia; order Anura; family Limnodynastidae; genus Mixophyes; species Mixophyes fleayi. The sequence goes on along the minus strand of NC_134407.1, from coordinate 116,781,940 downwards.
ACTCAACATTCAAAGATTTTGCCCTCCATCCACTAATTCGGTGGTCCTGTAAAGAGAGAACTAATTGACCAGGGCCAAGGGAATTTGCTGACTTAAAAGCACCTACATGAAAAAAACATACTACGGGCAAATGTGAACAAAACCTAATTAGGCGGCCAGTAGTATGTTTGGGGAGTGTGGTAGACAACACATGCAAATATGGAGCAAGCCTCCAAACTCCACACATATGAAACTATCATCAGGGAGTTGAACTCCTGACCCCAGTGCTGTGAGGCAGACGTGCTAACCACTAGACCACTGTGCTGAGCTGACAAGTCATGTGAAATGCTTTGTGTTCATCATGTTTACCTCCTTGCATTGTTAGTAGCAAATATGTATGCTTGTTGACAATGTAAAGTTGATTAAATATGTATGATCACCTGATTGTCAAAATACTATAATTTTTTTCAAATGGTGATTGTGTTAACATGTCCTTTTGTTTATATTTCCTTTTTTCAAACAGACCGGGCACGCTGGGAACGCCGCCAACGCCGCCGGGCATTCGTCGAGGCGCAGGCGGCTGAGGAGGAGGAGGAGCAGCAGCCAGTGGCGGTGGCAGTGCCACTGTCATCGGAGGAGGAGGAGGATGCGGTGCCAGTGGCAGTGGCAGTGTCGGAGGAGGAGGAGGAGGCGGTGCCAGTGGCAGTGGCAGTGGAGGAGGAGGAGGCGGTGCCAGTGGCAATGGCAGTGGAGAAGCAGGAGGAGGAGGAGGCGGTGCCAGTGCCGGTGCCAGTGGCAGTGGAGGAGCAGGAGGAGGAGGAGGCGGTGGCAGTGCCGGTGCCAGTGGCAGCAGCGGTGGAGGAGGACGAGGAGCAGGCTGACCGGGAGCCCCAGGATTTTGCGGACTCCACATCGGGCAGCCAAGAGGCAGTGGAGTTGGAAGATTGTAAGTATTTGCGATAAGTGATGGACATAGTTATATAAGATTGACATGTGCATTATACTTGTACATAATCCCTGCTGTGACATATGTTGATTAAATGGTGCCTTAAATGCCACAGGTTGAACACTTATAATATCTGCCTATAAATTTTAGGCGCATTAAACACTCAAACCACAGCCATAGCCATCTTAACACATGGGCACGCAGGGCATTGGGCAAAAAAATGTGGCCGCTAGCCTGGTCAACTCGTCAGTATATTAATGACTTGTTTATAAAATCTAATATACACCAAAATCGTTGGAATTCCTGTGAGTGATTGTATAGGTAGTGGCCCATGTAGTGCATAGACCTGGGGCCAATAATGCTGGATAAGACAACCCTGTACATGGCCCTCTCCCTGTGGCTCACCAGAATTTAGTACATTGATTCAAATGCCTTCTCAATGTCTAATGTGCGTGCAAATGGTTTTGTGGCCAGAGGCATAGCTTTTGGAAGTAATGTAACAGTAAACATCTCTAGTAAATCCTGTCTGTTTGATGAAATATGTATCCATGTATGTAATGTTTAATTTCTGATTTCTTTCAGCACCCACTGAGGAAGCTGCCAATTGGGCTCCACCACCACCCACCGCAGCAGAACTTATGGCCCACATGGGTGAAATAGCGGACGACCTGGAAGGCCTCCACTTACATTTGGCAAACATTGTAGCCAACATTCGCTTCAAATTGGCGTACTGGGGGTCATTTCAATGATAAATTTTTTGTATTTTTTTTTCTGATGTAAATAGTTCATAAACATTGTTGCGTTGTACAAATATATACGTTTATCAAAACACAAACCTTGGTGTGTGTGTCTTTATTCATCTCATTACACAACATGTAGGTATAAATAATAGTCCGAAAAGAGTAATGAAGAAAGATGTTTTGCTTATAACATCATTTGTATAGCACAAAAGGATTTCTTTAGTTGCTTGCATGTTATCCAAAAGTAACATGTGCCCTCCACGAACAAGCCACCCCTATAAGAGGTATTGCATCTGTAGGCCCTGTGTGCAAGATAAAATCCAAAAATGTCAAACGCTCTAGCTAGTTACCAATTCCCCCAAATACATATGTCATTGTAGTGATAGTCCAAGGTTACATTCAAGTAACAGAGCAAAGCCAGTGACACATTGAAGAGAGCCTCGAAAGTGTACTCAGAGGTGGCGTCAGTGGTGTAAGGCAGAAGTGCAAGCGAGGCAAAGGACCATGGTACTGGAGTGTGGAGAGCGGCCTGTTTGGATACAGCTGAGTACATGACATAACGTGTACGCCATGGATCCAGATGAAAGTCTATTTGCTGACAATGTTGCATTTACCTCCAAGGAAGCTGTCACCTACAACACCCCCCCCCCCCTCTTAGTCCATTTAGAATACTCAATGTCAGCATGCACCTAATACTGTGCATGTGAAGTATAGGCCGTGAGGCTTCTTGGATTTTCCCTCCAAATAAATATTTACTTTCAATACAGTATAAATCAGAGGGCATATTTTACAATATGGTTGAGCGTGTATAACAAATGCAAAATAAAAAAAGAAAGCATTGTGTCCCATTTCTTTTTAGGATAATGATTCCAGTCCACACATTAGTTATGGGTATGCTCAGTATTTGAACTCATGTCTGCTGTGTTGTGAGTCCAAAGTGCTAACCAGTGAGCTACCTGTGAGATTGGTATTGTGTAAGTAATTTGTGTGAATAATGTAGAGTAGTATTAAGTGTGAGGTGTCTGTGTAGCACGCATGCTGTATTGTTGGTGTTGTCTGTGTATTTTCATGTCTCAGGTTGGGGTAGCGGGTAGCTGTCCCCATTTGCATACAGTCATTCCTGAGTTGTAATCCAGACAGAAACCCTTCCTCTGTGTGGAGGTTGTATACACTCTTGTGTGTATCCTTTATGGAAGAGTATGCTATGCATTCATTTTGCTGAAAAGGCAAAGATGTATTCACACCACATACATTTTAATACATTCGTTATTCATGTGTTTTTAATGTAGCCATGTGCATGCATTTTGCATACTATACGGCGACTTGAAATCGAAGAAATCCTAAACACAGATCGTGAGCAATGTGTTTTTTACAAGTGTGTATTAGGTTAATTAGTAGCAAAGGAAAAACAACCGTCCAGAGTGTTGCACATCATTGTTATTTGTCAGTGATTAATGAGTAGAGAGCTATGTCGTAAAAATAAGCCCCAGGCATTTATGTTGTGTTGTGTGTAAACAAACTGTTGGTCCCTCCCACAGTGGGCGTGAGGTTTGCATTGCTTGGCTTGTCGTCAATCAGTTGAGAGCCGTCGCTTATGCGTGTAGCATGTTTAAAGATCCGCAGGTGGGTGTGTTTTCTAACGTTTGCGCTGCTTATTTCCGTCACTTAGACCACATGGGGGTGTGTTTTTGCTGTTTGAGGTGCTTATTTCGGTTTACGTCACTCAAAGTATGCAAGGCAGATGCCTATGCGTTTGCGAACTTTGATGAATCGGGCCCAAGCTTGGTAAGATAATGGCTGAAACTGGGTTGGTGAGGCCTGAAGCTTTACCACTAGTCCTCCATAGCATCCGAACCACTCTTAGACCTCCTCTTAATTGTCCCCCTTTGAGATACTGTTCGGCCGACAACCTCATTTGATCGTGAGTCCGCAAGACGACTTGAAGTGTAGTAATGAAGTGACTGTGCAATATCTTATAAAAATGAGCAGACAGCTAAAACAACAACAACAAAAATTCAAAATGCTGCCACCTGGTATGCCAGAAACGAACTGTCATGATGTTGAACCTGGGGACTATGTTATGATCCGCAATTTCTTACGCTCAGGTTGCTTAACAGACCGTTGGGAAGGCACGTACCAAGTGCTGCTGACCAGTACCACATCACTGAAGGTTGCAGAGAGAGAAACTTGGGTCCATTCCACCCACTATAGGAAAGTCAGTAACCCGGAGAAAGTGCGAGATAAAGCTGAGACCGGCGACACTGATCTGTCACTCGTAAACCTGTTCCGGGAGACCTAAAGCCTGCAGTCAAGACACCTGAACCAGAGATGTTGCCTCAGAACTATCCTTCCAGGGATAGAGTGGCGGTTTTTGGTTTTTTTTTGTTCCAGGATTTTCCTTGTTTTCACTTTTTCTAGGACACTCGATTTTTGTGAAGGAGGATGGAGGACAGAGGCAGGTTCTGGTAGTGATACCGATGAGATGGAGTTATTAGAATACCCAGAGCAGCCCATTATCAAGCTTGGTCCAGGGGTTATGAAAAGGTCTAGTAGCTTGGGAACTCGGAGACACTGTGAGGGGCTATTGTCTGATGAGCATTGTATCTGTAAGTTGTGTGACTCCCTAGCTGAAGAGAAGTGCATCCAACGATGCCAGTCCACTGGTAATCTGGACGTGGGCGGACATCCTCTGGAGGATTATCACTCCTTAGTGGGTAAGATTCTAAACCAGACTGAGTGCTGGGTGTGCTCACACGTGCCTCAGGGACAGCATAACATAGGACTAGTGCCGTTCCCACTAAACATCTCTGAGGTAGTCGAATTGATGGGACGAAGGCCCATAGAAGGGAGGTACAATAACACTAGGTCCCCTAGTTTGAAACTTCGACAATACTCCTTAGACCGATCTTTACTGTGCCTAAATATCTCTCATACAAAGCGTCTGGAGAATTGGGAAGTAGACCTATCAGATCAGACAATGGCTCGCCACACTCATTTTGAAGGGAGACTTACTAGGTTACCAATAGGCAGGAATGTTGATGTTCACCACAAATTAGGGCGTGTAACTAAACATAAGAAAGTATCCATTGGAAAGGTCTCAATAGGTAATTGTAATAATGTCATCCATGCCGACACGTTTCTTGAACAAATGGAGACACTAGGCATGGGTAGTTTTGTCAAAACCTTATGTGAAATAATTAATGGGCATACTGTTCCTTATGTTGTGTACTTTGTTTGTGGGAGAAAAGCTTATTCCTGGGTGACTCCGAGTTCCAAGGGCTTGTGTTTTCCAGCTAAACTGGTTCCTGAAATCATGACTATTACTCATGAAAAAACGGTTGGTATTCACAAGACTACATCCCCACCATACATACACAAACAGTATGAACACAGTGACAAGAGAAATATGATTCCTGGTGAGGAACCCATAGCTACAAAATTGATTAGTGAAACCGCTGGTTTTCAAGTTATGGTTGCTCTAGATCTCACCAGGACCGCTCGGGGAACGTTAAATTTTAAATATATTCAAGGTCTAGCTAAATTAATAGATAATATCACCGAGATGTATGATGACACTTTCAGGTATACTGGAAGAGAGCTACAAGCGTACAAGAAAGAGTTGGTGCAACATAGGTTGGTACTGAATTACCTCACCTCTATTACTGGTGGATACTGTGTGACTTTGGCCACCCAGTTTGGTGTCAAGTGTTGCACGTACATCGCCAATAATACAGATGACCCCAAAGAGGTTATAGACCGGAAGATGGATGAAATTCTGCAACTGAAATGGGAATTTCGAAGGAACCATAATTCTTCGTTATATGAGGTCGGGGAAAAGGTGGAAGGTTGGTTCTCGTGGTTGAACCCTGTGAAATAGTTCTCTGGTCTAGGGGAGTGGGTACAGGAAATGGTTGCTAGTATAGGTTAGCTCCTTCTCCTTATACTGGGTGTCATCTTAGCAATTGGTTTATGTGTCAAATGTGTTCCTACTGTGCTGAAGTGTGGAAAACAGTCTCCTGGGAGAAACACTGAGAAAGAGACTGAAAGGGTGGTGAGAGATACCGAGATCATGGTCTGTGAAGAAGTGTTTTATAATCCTGAACTTGAAACGGCGATTATATGATAGTTTGGTGCACTATCAAAGGGTGGAGCTGTCGAAGTCAGCAAATTAAATAAAGTCATTTCAATTAATATCGAGCAAACTTGGTTGTATTTGTCTGAAAATGTGCGTAATGCACGCTACGGCGTGGAAGGGCGTGTCCAGCCGCAACACGTGGCAATAAACAGTTTCTACACTTTTACACACATTCACACAAACATATACATTTGTAAATAGTACACATTAATTGTAGTTGCAACACATAGTCATTTATGACGAAAGATAGTAGTATTCATATTTAATATTATAAGTTATATGCATATTAGTAAAACCTAAGGGTCAGGTCACAGGAAACGTGTCATGTCTAATATCATTTTAATCCCCTAATCATCAGCAGCTGTCCGGTTCATTCGAAGACGAGATCGCACATTGCATACTCTAGTTATTGATGTTAGGGTATAAACCTTTAATATAATGCGGACTATAAAATGCTAATAGACTAGTTGAGACTGGATTCTTGGAGGGAAAATCGGAATACATCCCCTGGAGAGATGACCCCCACCTTTGGATTCTTTAGTTTGAACTAGCCTATGATCTGCAACCCCCTGGACCTTCCTGAAGCCTGGACCAATAGAAGCAAGCCACACCATCTGAATTGATTTACTGTATCTCTGTTTGCATATAAGCAGGAGCTTTTCATCTAGTGTTCAGACATCTTGTCCACAGACTTCAGACCTGAATGACTGGTCACTGGATCCAGAGCGCCTGCGATAAGTAAGGCTGTACTTATTATTATTTCGCTTGAATTATTCTGCCACATCTTGAGAATAAATATTTGTGTGTTGGAAACACAAATCGAAATTCGAAAATCATTATTGGATAGCGAAAAAACGTGCATAACAAAGTGATTATGCAGAAACTCAAAAATTAGATAAGGGATAAGCTTGGAAAGAAAATAACAAAATTCCCAATCCAAAAGAGGTGGCGAGACTTAATAAATAAAGAACAACGAAGGCTTTTGAGAATCTGAAAGAACATTAAAATAAGTGAGTATTAAAAGTGGCTATTAAAAATGTTTGAAACTTGTTTCAGGCTCCCTCCCTCACTCCCTTCGGGACGGTCGCCTGTCTGAATTCCCCTGCGTCTGGTTGCCAGGCAACCAGATGCAATACTTATGGTTTCCCCTGCTGGCTGCACTGTGCATGGTATTGTAAGCTCCGGCGTCTGCGCTGACGTCTCGCCGACTATGCTATTGTGTGGGCCACAGCACTCTAAAGCAGTCTCTGGCACCATGCTGGTGCCAGAGTATTGTGTCACCTACTTCAGAATTCCTGGAACTCATGACTCCAGTGCTGTGAGGCAGAAGTGCTAACCACTATGCCACCGTGCTGCCCCATTACTGCTCTCACCCAGAGGTCGGACGATCCTAAGTCTTGGTCTCCCGATGCCGTGGCAGCTTTCCTTACCTTGAAAAAAGCTTTTTCCGCTGCCACTGTGCTTGCCCAATCTGATCAACAACTCTTTTTTGTTGAGGTTGATGCCTCTTATGTAGGTATTGGAGCAGTACTTTTCCAGAGAACTACTATCGGCATTCACACCCTATATGGATTCTTCTTCAAGAGATTTTCGCACAGCGAAAGTAATTATGGAATCGGGGACAAAGAACTATTAGTCATTAAATCTGCCCTCAAAGAATGGCGGCATTTGTTGGAGGGTGCTTTACATCCAGTTACTGTGTTCACTGGTCACAGGAATCTCATTTTCATCCATGAAGCTCGTTGTCTTATTCCTTGACAGGCCCGCTAGGCATCCTCCTTCTCTCGTTTCAATTTAATCCTCACCTATTGCCCCGGGTCCAAGAACGGCCGGGCAGATGCTCTGTCACGCTCCTTTGACAATTTAGACCTTTTGGCACCCTTGAAAACTCAGCCTGTCAATGACCCTTGCAGCATCGTGGAACTCGCCTGAACCAAGGTTTGGACCCCTCCTCCTGGATGTTTGTTTCTTGAATCTCATTTAAGATCCAATGTCTTACATTGGGCCCATTCCTCTCGTATCGCTGGTCATTCTGGGTTAAAAAAGACTACTGCTCTGTTGAGCCGTCGCTTTTTGTGGCCCTCTATCAATTTGGACATTCACAAATTTATGTCGGCTTGCACCATCCGTGCTAAATATAAGAACTCTAGAAGATTACCTGCTGGGCTTCTCCACCCTTTGCCTGTTCCTGATTCACCATGGGAGAATAACTCTATGGACTTTATCTTGGATCTATCTCTCAGTACTGGGTTTGACACTATTTAGGTAGTCATAGATTCTCCAAAATGGCCTATTCCATTCCCTTTTGTGGCCTGCCTTTTGTCATTTAATTAGCCTCTATCTTCATTAAAGAGATCTTTAGAATTCACGGATGTCCTAAAGAAATTGTTTCTGACCACGGGGTCCAGTTAATCTCCCGCTTCTGGAGGAATGGACTTAAAATTCTCTTCCGGTTACCACCCTCAGACCAATGGCCAGACAGAAAGCGTGAATCAGGACCTCAAGACGTTTCTTTGGTTTTTCTCCTCCGATAATCAATCCAACTGGTCCCATCTTCTTCCTTGGGCTGAAGTTTCACATAATTGCCACATGCATGAGTCCACTGGCTTTTCTCCTTTATTTACCGTTTATGGGACTCACCACATTATTCCAGATCCTTTTCCTTCTTCAGCTTCCTTGGTTCCCGCTGTGGATTCCCTTCTCCGGGACTTTTCCAATATCTGGACTAATATGAACACCAAATTCTGGAATCTTCTAAGCAATACAAGCGTTCTGCGGACCGGCTTCGGAGACCTCTCCCAGTTCTCTATGTCAGGGATAAGGTTTGGCTTCCTACTGGAAAATTATGGCTAAAACTACGTTCTATAAATATTTATTGGATTCTTCAGCATTTTGCAAGTCATTAACCATTAATACTGTTTCCTATAAGCTTGACTTGCCTCCTTCCCTTAAATGTCACAACACATTTCATATCTCTCTGTTAAGACCGTTAAGCTCAAAGAATTCTACACTCGGTCACTGGCCGGTGTAGGGGAAAGGTATACTGTCAAGTGCCGTCCCTCACTCCCTTCGGGTTGCCAGGCTACCAGACTCGATATTTCCGGCTTCCCCTGCCAGCAGCACTGCGCATGTACAGCATCGGGACGCTATTGAAAGCTCCGGCTGTGGCACTGAAATCATGCCGCTGGTGCTTTTGATTGGGCCACAGCACTATTTAAAGCAGCCTCTGGCACCATGCCAGTGCCAGATTATTGGGTCACCTACTCCAGCATTCCTGTTGTTTCCTGCTAAGTTTCTTGTGTTTGACTTCGGCTAGCACTGACAATTCTCTTGTGTCTCCTTCATTTGGCTTTGTATTCAACTCAGCTTGTTCCTGACTACTCTCCTGGATTATCCTTGTGTACCTTCCTCTCTGACCCGACGAGCATTTGACTATTCTTCTGGATTTCCCTCTGTTCCTCCGCTGCCTGCACGTTACTGACACAGATTGACCACCCTCTGTCTGGGCAGGTACCCCCATTAATCGTCAGATTGTGACAACTAGGTAGTAAACGGTAACAATAACAATGTTGTATGAGGAGATAGTGTAGCTGCTCAAAAAATGAAAATAGATGATTCTGTAGTACCTCTAAAACAGGAAATAACAGAGTTAATAATTTAAAAAATAAAAGTAGGAAAAGAAGGTAATGAAACTTTAGGGAAATATAAGTGGTGGTACTCGCTATTGCGACACTTTGAAGACCAAGAACCAGAATATAGACAAAAAAATTGTCATTACAATAACATAGACATGATTTAAAGTAGACTTATATTAAAATAGATGGGGGACATTTCCGAAGACACAGTAATGATGTCTGCTATATATTGTAAACAGATTGAAAGGCAGCACTTAACTTTGACTAAAGAGAGCAACATTGAAATTTCGGAATTTAAAGCAGCAATGTCAGGACCTAGACAATTTAATCTAATGGTTAGATTTAGGGTTAGGGTTAAGCGCCAGTTACTGCCATTGTCGCTTTAAATTCCGAAATTTCAATGTTGCTCTCTTTAGTGACATCAAAGTTAAGTGTCGCCTTTCAGTCTGTTAGCAATTTATAGCAGTCATTACTGTGTCTTCGGAAATGTCCTCTGTCTATGTTAATGTAAGCCGGTTTTTAAACCATGTCTATGTTATTGCAGTTGCAATTTTTTGTCTATATCCTTGTTGTCGGTCTTCAAATTGTCGGAATAACAATAACCCACCCAATGTAAGATGTACCCTGTTCTGTTATAATAAAAAAATGGCGCCTGTTTTTCAGAGGCTATGGACCAGCCTGGCATTATGCATGACCAGACCCAAGAGGGACATCAGCATAAAGTGATGTCCAAAGTGAGCAAATGGTAGTTGTTCCTCTGGTAGAAATGAACTGGTGTTCCGTTTGTTCGTTACAAATAATTAAAATCCTTTCCTCATTGATACTGTCGTCATGCTTCAAGAAAGGTCAGAAGGAGAGAAGGAAACAACTCACAGTGAAATTTGTAGTCCTTCCGGTGATGGGAAAGGTATGGTAGAGAAGATGGAAAAGCTGAACATATATTTTAAAGAATTAAGGGCTAACATCAATGATAAGAAAAAGTTCAAGAAACTCGAGAAAAGTATCATGGAATTGTTTCACGTATATGAGAAAGTAATATCAAAATGCAGAAGCCATGCTAAATGTTAGATATGTAAGAATTATGTGAATTAAGAAGTTCTGCTATTTCTATTTTTTTTCTACATCCATTTCCCTGGATATTGTTAAAAAATGAATGTTATTTATAACAACTGTGTAGTTTATTTGGCGGACTTGCTAGAAAGATAGACTTCAAACAAAGGAAAAAACAATTAAAATATTTAATACAAAACTATAGTCTTTGAGAGACAAACATGGTGGATGCATGTGAAAAATTATCCAAGGTGACATATGCAATACACATGTATATAAATTGCTTCCTACACAGCCATAACTTTAACACAGTTCCATACACATACAGCTTTTACTGTTTATAATATGTAAAATCAATACACATAAATATAAGAATATTATGTCATTGTATTTTAAAGGTAATTACATATAATAAGAAATCAAACATAAGGTCACATGTCACTTCAGGAAATACATGATACAGTATAGAGAATATTTCATATATGGTAATAATACATGTTGCATACACTTGCACACAGGAACACATTCACCTCATACTGAATGTTTAAAACAGGTTTACAATTGCATCTCCTCTATAAGCACATTATTCCAATTTGACTGACATACCGATACTTCACCACATGGAAGAGGTAGAAGACAACATAAATTTACATAAACACGCCCACAAAGGATTCGCTGTTTGAGGAACTATCGGCAGTCAGTCAAGCAATTGGTCATGATTTCCTACATGCTGCAGGATCAGAAGGCTGTGAAAGCCAAACAATTGGATGAAGTAAACTAAATTAATTAATATTGCTTTACCATGCGATTGCGAATAGTACTCCACGTGCAATGACACAATCGCACAGATTAATAACACACACATTTATATTCGCACTTACACTTGTAAATAGTACACATTTATTAAGGTTCCAATCCACATTTATTTATTACTAAAATGTTTAAGAGATTATACATAAATGATAGGCTCAGGATACAGGAAATGTAACATATTTAGTGTCATTTTGATCTGCATTACCATCAGGAATCCGATTCTATCCGCGAAGCATTTGCTTCCTGCAGTTGCGAGTTATGGAAGATAAAGGAATAATGCTCAATATGATATTGTGTTTGGAATGCAAATAGGTTGGTAAAAATTAGATTAGGTCAATTCCCTTAGGTACAACATGTGCTCAGCTGTTGGAGTGAGCTGGCCACGCCTTATCAGAGGAATCCTTTGAACTGACCTATGATTTGAGTTATACTGGACTGGCCTGAACCCTAGACCAATGAAGACCTCTCTGACTGTTGTCTGTGTACATAGTGACATCATCAGTGTTTTGTAAACTGAAACTGCATATAAGCAAGTGTCTGGGGGTCATTGTTCTCTCTACCTTTCTGACTGCAGACTACACGGACCTGGTCCCAGGTGAAGCGCTAGTGAAAATGTAATGTATTTGTTTTTTATACTTTCCTATGGTATTGTTATACCTTTTAATGCGTCATAAAGGCTTGCTGTAAAACATGCTATATATTGCAATTAAATATATTTGTGCATTGGAACCACATTAATCGCATTGAACAATGTTTATTGGTAAGCAATAAAACAAACTTAATAATTTATGTGCTTGAAAAGGTACTACACTGCTCAAAGATTCACAAAACCTATGGATTTCAGTTTACCAACAAAGGGTGGGAGAGGACGTCATATACGGATGAGAACGCAAACAGTTCTATGCCATTATATCTTCCAGTATTGCCAAACCAAATATCCGCTTTGTGTAATCTATGAGGTGCTAGTGAGGACAAGAAAGAAAAATCGTTTCTTTTTCATGTCATTTTGCGATTTAAACGTGGTTTGTTTGCTTAGTGTACGCACATGCTTCCCTGTATTGCCACATGTTTAAACGGTTGTATTGATAGATAGTCCTATTGTATTTTATAGTGAAATGAATTTTTAAAACCTCTGAGAACTTATTACAACCATTTGGGAAAGTATTTTTCTGCGCAGAAAACAAAGGTGTATGTGTATGTGAATTGTGTGATTGTGAAAATGCTGTTTGAGGATCCAGATTACTGTTGAAAGAAACAGGGTATAAAGATTACCGAGGTAAGTATATGTGGTATACTGTGTTACGAAAACAAGGGGAAAGTTTATTGATAGCTAGTATTTATAAGCGGTGCGAACGAACCGCATGGTTGCATATGCAACTGTGATTGTGACTTGTGGAGTTGTCGGAGGAAATTAGCTGGAAAGGCTGGATGCTCTTCAATGTTCAGTGCTCCCAGTTCTAAAGTACTCAATCAAGTGTGCTGGAAAGGCAGGATATTGCAAGGTTGATATTTTTGTTCTCCCAGTTTCTGTGTTAGGGATTTCATCCGTGTAGACTTAAGCATCGTTAAATGGTGGACGCGGCTGGTAGAATACCTCCACAGCCGATTATTCTTTCGTGGGAGTTTTTGGTGCTAGGAGGCATTGAGGAGTCTGCTTCCAAATGGGCATAGAAACAGACGCACAAGATGGCTACATGATCGAGACTCTAGTCAAAGTTGCCCCAACAGGATTGTGACAGGATGGACCGCCTATGCCACCCTGTCTGTTGTTGCTGGGAACCGGCTGGGCTTACTTTGCCACCGTTCCCTTTTGTTATCCCAAATGCGCCCTCTTGCCGCTGTAGGATGGGCTTACAAAGGCTGCCACCACTGGACTCCTTACCGGAATCCAGAGCCATGTTTCTTCTGGGTAACTGACGCTGCTGGCGTATCTCGTTGCTGGTGCACCTGGGCTGATACTCCTGACCTCTTCCTATAGATCAGGGAAGCTGTGAATGGATCCCCCTGGCCTATCACACTGACAAGGGCTGCATGGGTAGCAGGCAGAGAGGTAGTACTGGAAAGCTTGGTTCCAAACCTCAGAACAGCCGGAGATCAGATTAGTTTTAGGGTCTAATCTACAGGTCACAGGAATACAGAAATATTGAAGATGTTTCCAAGCAGGTCTTTGAAGTAAGATGTTTATTTGCTCACACTGGTTTGAGGTACCAGTGATAAGGTCAGATGAAAATCAGAAGAACCAATTTCCAATACAAGCTAGTGCCTTTTATACAGTTTAGACACAGGCTATTTTTAGCATCAGGATATAACCTGTGTATACAAAACATGGATTTACATGCATTGCAAAGCCAATAATATTTACACTTAGCTATGAAATTCTTAAAAACCTTGCTGTGATATCCTGCGTCTTATTTTAGAGGCAGGGTACATACTAGCAAGTCAAAAGGTCAAACTGACATGAAGGCTTGAGAAAGTCCACATGTGGTGGACGAAACGCGTTGCCTACAATTCATCTGATTCTACACCTATCTACACTTATTGATTGTCTTCTGAATGAACTAGACGATTTACAACAGGAACCCTTTTCAGCCGTTTTTCTGCTACATGGAATTTATACAGGTGCGCACCTGCAACACCATTAGGAGCTCATTATAGCCAAACGTGAATCGGAGAGCCAGCGGAGAGCCAGCGTGAGTTTGTGGTCTGCGTGGAGCGACAACAGAGAGACTGTGAGTGCATATTTTGCTAATTTCTCCCGATCCATCTCAATTACTGGCAAATCTCCGTGGCTTCAGTAGTTTTATTTGTCTGGATGGCTACGTGTATATTTCATTAGACACATAGTGTCAGTTATCTGGAGGAGAGATATCGGAGTTACTGCGGGGAGTTTCTCCTGCTACATTACACACTTGATTGAACCTTTAGAAATATCTCCTAAGCTCCGTTTATTATATTTGCTTCATCTACGGCTATCATACACATTCTACCTGGAACGTTATTTGTCTTGTGGAGGAATTAATATACCAATCCTAAATGTCTACAGTAGAATCATGATATTCTAAACACTTTTCCCTTGAAATGGGAACTAGCTAAGATCTGTCTATGCTCATAAATTCAAAGAGTTTTACTTTACTCCCACTACCGATTTTCATTAGTGGTCAATTGCTAATGGGATTGATGGTCCTTACAACCTTAATATTTCTATTGGCGTTGCACTTGATGTAACGAATAATGGTTCTCAATTAATACATACATCTCTCTACTGTTCATTTCTGAAGTTTTATACACCTTTTTATTGAAGAATGTGATTTTTTATTGTGTAATAAAACGTTGTACTGTATTCTATATTGCCCTGGATAGTTATTTACTTATCACTCAGATAAATCATCGAGGGAGATTCACTACTCTGGAATCATTTTTCAGCGCTGTTTTATTTTTTATTTATTTGATATCCTCTGTTTTGGGATGTGACACCATCCTTGTACAGCTGCGTTATCTGATTCCACTGAGTGTTTTCTAATTTTTAAATGAAACTTTCTTAGCGCCAGGTGACTGTTTTGTTGGTTGCAAACTGACATGAATACCTTCTTCAGGCAGTCGCCGAATACACATTCCCACAGAACAACACAAACCCAAACAAGCCAATTCCCCACATTAAAATACACCAAAGGCTTGTAAACAAAGGATCATTGTATCAGATATATACATCAGACATAATGCATTTCCTCTAGAAAGGCTAAACAGAAAAAACACACTTTCTTCTCTGGTCTCAGAAATAACGATTTCCTATCTCAGAATATACACAATATAAAAAATAAGTGCATGTGCAATTATATAAATAAGCGTCCAGCGCCATTTCCTTTAAATAATTTTATACCAGAAGTTATTTATCAGTGATCCAGTCACAAGGATCATTTAAATTGTAGCATGAAATAATATGAGAGATAACCGAGGTACAGGTTGTGTTACGATCTTTGAGGGTCGAGAAGTGTAAGTTAAGTATACAGTGGCATACAGTAAAGTTAGGTATGCAATGGCATACTATGACTAGAGATAACAGTTGCTAGGGAGTTATTTTGCATAAGAAACAGTTGCCACTAATGAATGTATACAGTCTGAGTTTTTGTTTTCGTCTTCTGTTATTTTGTGTTTGTTTTCCTGTTGTTGATTGATGATAAGGATTGAAAGTAAAGAAATGAAAATGTTTTGTTTGTTTTCTGATATTAATTTTGTTTTTGTTTTTTTCTCTTCTTCAGACAAGGACAGCCAGAGAAATATATTTAATAATTATAGGGATTGCAGGAAAAATACAAAATTTTCCCTTAAAAGACAAGTTAACATTGGGTTATTGTAACACACTTTCTTCTTCTAGAGTTACTCATGATAACTTATTAGGCTGACATTTATTATTTTAAATGAAGTATGTATACACACTGCTTCTAATGTTGTTTTTATGTATTCCAGGAAGACATGGGAGATACAGAATATGTGTCACAAGGGTTAACTTCACTGCTATAGCCACAAATCCATCACAGGTTGTATACTCGTTGTGATCAGAGATACCGTGTTCCTTACGAGCTAATGATGGATAACACTGGATTGGATGGGTGATGCAACTCCCTGTTAAATTTAATAACACTGGAGGAAGGGTCGTAAATTAGTTAAGAGTCTAGGGGATTAGTGAAATAATTGAGAGCCAATTCCCTGTAGTGCCCAATCCTGTCATCTTGCTGTAAATCTCTTTTTCTGCTGTCCAGCTTTACTGTTTTCCTGCAAATCATTTTGTTATTATTATTCTTTGCTGTCTTATTTCCCGTTATTTACACTTCTGTCAATACCTCAGTCTTTTCTTTTAAAGAGGTACAAAAAAGGTGCACACTGTCCCAAAGGGTTATAGGCAACCTCAATATCAGGACACAGGCCTAGTGTGAATGTCTTCAATGTTTACAACCAAATAAGAGGTGCAGTATGAAAAATAGTATTGTTGTGTCCTGATTTGTTTATCATCAGTGTTTAAAACAAAATACTTTTTCACTCGTTTCTCGGTAGCAGGACATGAGGTTGCAAAAAGATGGATCACAGCCATGCCAGGCAAAGGTCCAATACTTGAAATATTGTCTCAACCACAGGGCTAAAACATTTTTAAACAACGGACAGAATTAGGGGTACACATACTACATTGACATAGTCACAAAGGTAGCTAAAGGTTGTATTTTTATACTTATAGAAGCTGCTGATTTTAAGCAGAAGTTTTGTTGTGGGTATATTATTTATGTTTTATAGATTGCATGTGGTATCTGCCCTTTTGTCTCCTGAGCAAGGTGTACAAAGTGTGCCTCTAGATGCACAAAGGGTGGAAAGAGGAGACTAGCTGAAGGTTAAAAGTGAAACCCTTTAGAAAATGTAAAATTTTCATGTTTTTATATTTTTCATAGTCATATATATGTACTGATCCCTTTGCCCTCTTCACTTAGCCATGTAGCTGAACTTGTGGAAACGAAAATGGCATGTGAGTTGGCAGAAGGTAAGTCAGTTGATATACATTGGTTTTAATTACTTTTTGTTAGTAGTCGCTGCGGCCGCGGGCTCTCAGGCTGGGACGTCAATTCCGGTTTCGTCATCCCGGTTGCCTGGACAACAACTGGGACGTTCAGAGTTCCCTGCCGCTGCGCCCGGCCAGCTGGCTAACAGCCGGGCGCGTGCACGCAGCTCTATTGAGGATTAGCCATTCATGGCTAATTAGATATTAGGCAGCTGGGTACTCTGTTCCCCATTGGCTGGCAGTGCCAGTGTTAATTAGGTAACTCCTGGGAGCACCTCCAGGACTCCCCTCTGATTGGTCATCTGTACTATTTAAGGCAGTACTATAACCGGCAGTGAGGTTCAGCCCTCACTGCCGGTTATAGTGTTCTGCCTCAGTACTGCTACCTGCTCCTGTGTTTGATTGGTGTTGAAACCTTGGAATGCTTTCACGTTTATGACCTCTGCTTGTACCTGGACTCTGAACCAAAGCTTGTGACCCTGACCTTCTGCCTTTACCCAGGCTCTGAACTATTGCCTGTGACATTGACGTTCTGCCTGTACCCGGACTCTGAACCATAGCCTGTGACCCTGACCTACTGCCTGTACCTGGATGCTGAACCATTGGCTGTGACCCTGACCCTGCTGGTATCTGACATTTTCACCGGTGCTCTGTCCAGTCCGCAGATCTCTGGCCTATATTGCTCTGTGTATTACCTCCTGTACCTGTGCGCCGTCGTGTAATCATAAACTTGTACTACTCTGAGCATAAGACCTGGGGGCATCCGAGTACCTGTGAGCATAACTAGTCTCTACGGGAAAGGCGGCTGCTAAAGGTGAAGACCTCTTTTACCTGTTCTATAAGTTTATGCCACACTGGTGGCCATAACATTATAACCGGCCAGTGAAAATTGGAGGTAATTCTGCCATGGACAACAGCGACCGGAATCTTTTTCCAGCCCAGGTCCTGGCTAACCAGATCCAGGCGATTTCTCAAGTTGTACAGGGCCTATATCATCGCAGCTCAAGAAGAGGCCTCCAGAAATCTGCAGCCTCAGCAAGCCTCTTCTGGCGTCTCTCCAGAGCCAAAGTTGAATTTGCCTGATGGATTGTCGGGAAGCAGGTCTGCCTTCCGCAACTTTAAGAAGAGTTGCAGATTATCCTTCCACCTGAGACCACGCTCCTCTGGTTCTGAACAGCAAAGAGTCTGGATTGTAATCTCTCTACTCCAGGGTGACTCCCAGTCCTGGGCCTTCTCCCTTCCACCAACGAGTCCAAACTTACAAATCATGGATGCCTTATTTCAGGCCTTGGGGTTGCTACACGATGACCCAGACAGAGTGGCCTCAGCTGAGTCTCATCTCCGGGCATTAAGGCAAGGACGTTGTTCTGCTGAGGAATATTGTGCAGACTTCCGGTGATGGTCAACTGAAAGTGCCTGGAATGATCTGGCACTGCGGAGTCAATTCCGCTTGGGCCTTACCGGGCAAATTAAGGACTCCCTAGTTCAGTACTCTGTACCTGCCTCACTTGAAGATTTGATGCAGCTTCTCATTAAGATTGACCGTCCAATCAGAGAGAGGAAAACTGAATGGGAATCATCCCAAGTCTGGTCCTACTCTTCTGGATTCTCCTGAACCCATGCAGTTGGGCGCTTACCGTCTGCCCCCAGAAGAACGTTCCAGACGACGCTCTCTAGGTCTCTGCTTGTATTGTGGCCAATCGGGCCACCTAGTTCGTTCCTGTCCTAGCAATGCGGGAAGCGCCTAGACCTAAGCGATGGTGAAGAGGTGCCTTTAGGTCTCCAAATAACCTCTCCGGAAAACTCTCTGTTAGTCCCTGCACGCATAGCCTCAGACATCTTTCCACTGAGTTGTTGGCCTTCCTCGATAGCGGTGCAGCAGGTAACTTTCTGGACATTCTCTTGGCTCAAACTCTTTGAATTCCTGTAGTCAGATTGGATTCGAGTATTACCGCCTGCGGCTTGGATGAGGGCCAAATGCTCACTAAGACTCCATTGGTTCGCCTATCCATAGGCGCTCTTCATACTGAAGAGCTCACATTCTTTCTGTTTACCTGTCCCTCCGCTCCTTTGATTCTGGGGTATCCATGGCTGTAAAGCCATAATCCCCTTATTGATTGGAAAAGAGGGGAGATCATCCGTTGGAGTCCAGAGTGCTCTACTTCTTGTTTGACCCTGCCTCTCAGAACCCTGCAGCCTAGTCCAGAATTGTTGCCTGCACCTTACCAGGACTTCAGTGACTTTTTTGTAAACAGAAGGCTGACTCTCTCCCGCCTCATTGGGACTATGACTGCGCTATCGATCTTGTGCCGGGCTCAAAATTGCCCAAAGAGCGCTTGTATTCTTTGTCTGCGCCAGAAACTCAAATTATGGAACAGTATATGGAGCAGAACCTAAGGAAAGGATTTATCCGTCCCTCCAAATCCCCAGTAGGTGCTGGCTGTTTCTTCGTGGCCAAAAAAGAGGACAGTCTGAGACCCTACATTGACTACCGTGGCCTGAACAAAATCACAGTCAAAACACTTACCCGCTGCCCTTGATTTCTGTCCTTTTGACCAGCTCAAGTCTGCCACCATCTTCTTTAAGATTGACTTACGGGGTGCTTATAATCTCATCCGTATCAGACAGGGAGACAAATGGAAGACCGCCTTTAATATAATCTCTGGGCATTATGAATATTTGTCGATGCCATTCGGATTGAGTAATGGCCCGACAGTCTTCCAAGATCTAATCAATGTCATCTTGCGAGAATTCTTGGGTAAGACCGTGGTGGTTTATTTATATGATATTTTAATTTATTCTCAGTCCTTGTCCCAGCACTGTCAACAGGTTCGGGAAGTTATGGAGAAGTTACATCAACACCACCTCTACGCGAAATTGGAGAAGTGCGAGTTCGAAGTCCCCAGGGTAGCCTTCTTAGGATACATCATTTCTTCGTCTGGTTTTTCCATGGACCCCAGTAAGGTCCAAGCAATCCAAGACTGGGTTCTTCCTACTAACCTCAAGGCGATCCAAAGGTTCCTTGGCTTCGCCAACTACTATCGGAGGTTTATACGCTCTTTTTTTTCCTTGATGGCTCCTATTACTGCTCTCACCCGGAAGGGCGCAGACCTGGCTAATTGGTCTTTGGAGGCATTGGCGAGCTTTTCTGCCCTTAAAGCCGCCTTCACATCTGCACCCGTTCTCAGGCACCCAGACCCTGAGCTTCCGTTCATTGTTGAAGTAGACGCCTCAGATGTAGGAGGAGGCGCCATTCTCTCTTAAAGAGATCCTCAGAGCAAAAAATTGCACCAGTGTGCATATCTGTCCAGGAAATTCTCATCTGCTGAAATTAATTTCAATGTTGGGAATTGAGAGTTATTGACCATCAAGTGGGCCCTTGAAGAATGGCGGCATTGGTTAGAAGGAGCATCTCACATTATTACCATCTTCACTGACTACAAAAACCTTCAGTATATTTAGACCGCCAAAACTCTAAATCCTCGACAGGCCCGCTGGGCTTTGTTTTTCACCCTCATCACTTACTGTCCAGGATCAAAAAATACCAAGGCTGATTCTCTGTCTTGGAGTTTCATGGCATCCCATCCTCAGCCTCCTGACTCGCAACCAATAATTTCCTTAACCTCCATTCATGTGGGTCTAACTCATGATCTTGGGGACACACTCTGTCACTTCCTGAAAATTGCTCCAGCTCTGAGCTCTGAGAAAATCTGTCCTCATTGAATGCCACGACAACCGCTCAGCAGGTCATCCCAGAATCCATAGGACCATTGAAATACTTTCCCGCTGGCTTTGGTGGCCCACCTTATCTTCTGATGTGGAAAAGTACATACGCGCCTGCCCACAATGTGCCAGAAATAAATCTTCTAGAAACCATCCTCCTGGTCAACTGCTACCCTTGCTGACTCCAAGCAGGCCTTGGACCCATCTTTCAATGGACTTTATTGTCGACCTCTCATTGTCTTCGAGCCATAACACCATTTGGGTGGTTGTTGACCAATTCAGCAAAATGGCACACTTCGTACCCTTACCCAAACTGCCAAACTTTTTTGCCTTGGACAAAGCAGACCACAGCGAAACGCGCGTCAGCGTCCTCGCTATCTGTCCATCTGATTTCTCTTAAACTGGCAGCTGAAACCATACCCCGATATATCCAGAGCTAGTTCGGTGGTATTCATAGGTAGTTAGCAATACACTCCCCGTATTATGCATTTCCTCTAAGACTATCCAATCCTATTTGCTAATTACAACATTTGGCATTTATTAGCAGCGCTATAGCCTAGCTTAATACCAGGGGTATGTTATTAAGGAGTGGCCATGAACAATAAGCATATCTGCTAAATTAATTACCGTTATGCTACTACCATTTAGATCAGCATAAGTCCTAATATAAACAGAGAATATATAAACAGATAGCGAGTATTTTTATTCTTTTTAATATATATTTCGCTCCATTTTAACCAATACTAATAAAAGTTATATCTTATAATAAAACATGATCATTAGAAAGTATTAGTGCACCTACAATACAACTTTCTTTCTTTCTTTCTCCAAACTGCCAGATGCCAGAAGCTTGACCACCTTATTCATTACACATATCTTCCATCTCCATGGCTTTCCGAAAGACATCATCTCGGACCAAGGGTCCCAGTTTATTGCACAATTTTGGAGGTCCTTTTGCAATTCCCTCGGAATCAAAATCAGCTTGCCGTCAGCTTACCACCCTCAGACGGAAAGAACCAACCACTCCCTGGAACAATTCCTGCGCATCTATGTTTCCAAGTTCCATGATAACTGGTCATCTCTCTTACCGTGGGCAGAGTTTGCATATAACAATTCTTGCCATTCTGCAACACGTACATCCCCGTTCTTCTGTAATCTCGGGTTCCACCCAAAAGCTAACTCTCTCTATTTCCGTTGGTGATTCTGGGACTCCTGCCTTTACATCTCAGCTAAAATCCATCTGGAAAAAGGTGCACTCCGCACTACGTCAGGCTTCTTCCAAATCTAAGTCCTTCAATGATCGTCATCATGGTCTATGGGCTAGATTTACTATCAGGCGTGTTTGTAAACCCGCCGACTTTCGGCGGGTTTGGCGGCGGTTTAGCCATCGCCGGATTTACTAAGGCTAAACCCGCCGTCCAAACGGCCAAAAATGATGTTTCCAAACCCGCCTCTGTATAAAGCGCCATGACGGTTTCAACAATGTTCTACATACAAACAGCCGGATTTACTATTAGGGGGTTTATAAAGCCGCCGGAAAACCGCCATTCAATAGACCAAAATGAAAGCGCTGCTTGTGAGCAGCGAGATTGTTCAAACAGTGTGCTGTTTGAACTATTTAGCCATTTCTAACATAAGAGATAGAGCCATTTTGTGCAAAGTTTCCTCCTTTAGGATTGTATATGGGAAATGGGCAAACTGGCATGTAATTTGAGGTTTTTTGAGTTTTTTTTCCCATCCTGTATTATTGAATCCTATTTACTGATGTAAAGGTTTACCGGCCACTCCACATGCATTTAAAGTGCGTATGAATCTGGAATCTTTGCCTGATGTGGACGTAGTACCAATGTTTGTACTCATGTAAACCAGGTTCTTAGATATATTTGGTGGGGTGCTTATGTATGCACCTGTTAAGGTGTCTGATATTATCCTGGCTTGCTGTCTGATACATAATCTAGCTTTACATCAACTTACCCCACCGATTATTGCAGTACACAGTGAACAAGTAGGGGCCCGTGTCCCATTTGGTGATGTGCAGAGCACACAGGGGGAGGCAGATTTGAGACCGTCTCATTACAAACTACTTTAAATGTAAGTGCATACAATAAAAAACATATATTGGTTTTTGATTTTATGTCAGTGCAATGGTTTTATTAATGGAATATTTTAATAAAATTAGACCCTTTAAACAGAGGATAGTGTGTACTGTGAATTGTTAAAATCCCTGTAAAGTGACAGTTAGAGGTCAATGTGTACGTGAAATTAGTGCATCGTTTTAAAGAAAACAGTATACTCTTGTTTAATGGGAAGAAAAGAAAGAATGATATGAATGAAATATAACTGCATTTATTGCATTACAACATAATAAAAGAAAAAGTATAACGCTTACACAACACATTCCCCAAGAATACATTTTTTGCCCTAGCGCCGTCTTTTCGCTGGCATATCACTGTGCTTAGCCCCACTCTCTACCCTCCCTCGCCCACCCCTGGTGCGAGCACCTCTCCTTGGAGGAGTGCTATGTGTGGATCTGCTCGGCGTACTAGCAGTACTGGTGGAGGCCGATGAAAAAGGGGCTGGCAAGCGGGCAATCAGTTCCTGCTGGAGTTGGCCTGCCAGCCGGATAACATTGGCATTCCCCTCACGAACGGAGGAATGCATGGCGTCCACAGACCCAGACATTTGGGCCAGCTGCACATTCGTCTGCTCCAAAGCGCTTGCCAGCCGGTTTATTGCAGCAGGGATTTGGCTAGTGGAGCGGTGTATTCGCCTCAACTGGGCCGCAATTTGTGACATGTGGCCAGTTTGCCTGTCCATGAACAATGTCTGTTGCTGCTGGAATGCGCCAATAGACAGCGCCATTTCTCTGGCTGGGTCCATAGTTTCAGGTGCAGGTTGGTGGTGTGATGGTTCAGCAGGGCCAGGTAAAACTTCCTGGAGGCCAGACACAGGGGCATCCACTGTTACCAGGGTGATGGTCGTTTGATCCTCTGGCTCAGGGGACATTTCCAGGGACTCCGCCTGAGGTGGCTGGTATGAAGAGGGCCCTGTGTATGAAAAATGAGGGTAAGTATATAGTATATAATATGTTTTTATATTGCATTCTGAACACTGGATAGGAAAGAATATTCTTTAGCAACTACAGATTCTTTCACAATGTTTGCATTCCTGATTTCTAGTCCTATGCTACCTGCTTACGGATGAACTTATTATCCTTTTAATACCCATTATCATTTGGTCTGTGTAGTACATGCTGGGTTATTTTGACTAAACTGCATGCTATAAAAAGTGGAGATGTTGCCTATAGCAACCAATCAGATTTTAGCTGTCATTTTGTTGAATGCAATAAATAAAGTAAAGGTATATTCTGATGGGTTACTATAGGCAACATATCAGTTTAGTAAAATGTAGCCCTAACTTCTCATTGCAAACAATTAAAAAAAAAATAAAAAAACAACATTGACAGCAACATTTGCACAGAAAATCAAGTAACTCCATTATTTCTCTCCTAAACAGAAATCACGCACCTGCTTGCTCGTCTGTGCCCGAATCTCTCGCTGAAGGTGGAGGTGTAGGTCTGGCACTGGGACTGAACTGCGGTCCTGGCGATTCTGGATGTATTAGAAAAAGCATACAATGTATTTCCAGAAAAAATTTTTTTTCCAAATATACTGTTTATTGCACAAATGTGTTTGCAATTTTTTTTTTTTTTCTATGAGAAAAAAAAAACTTTACAAACTATTAGAGGCAAATATACACTTTGAAAAACAAAACAAAAAAATTAAAAAAAAACGTTTGCAAAGAGAAAAGCAGTTTTAAAAAGAGAAAAGCAGTTTTAAAAAGAGAAAAGCAGTTTTAAAAAGAGAAAAGCAGTTAAAATACTGTTAGGGTACAGCAACATTTGCACAGAAAATCAATTAACTCCATTATTTCTCTCCTAAACAGAAATCAAGCCGCCATGCATCACGCCTGATAGTAAATCTAGCCCTATGTCTATTGAAAGTAGGGTATCAAGTAGGGATGAGCGCGCTCGGATTTCTGAAATCCGAGCCCACCCGAACGTTGCGGATCCGAGTCGGATCCGAGACAGATCCGGGTATTGGCGCCAAATTCAAAAGTGAAACTGAGGCTCTGACTCATAATCCCGTTGTCGGATCTCGCGATACTCGGATCCTATAAATTCCCCGCTAGTCGCCGCCATCTTCACTCGGGCATTGATCAGGGTAGAGGGAGGGTGTGTTAGGTGGTCCTCTGTGCTGTTTAGTTCTGTGCTGTTTAGTTCTGTGCTGTTTAGTTCTGTGCTGTGCTGTGCTGTTTAGTGCTGTGCTGTGCTGTGCTGTGCTGTTTAGTGCTGTGCTGTGCTGTGCTGTGCTGTGCTGTGCTGTGTTCTGCAGTATCAGTCCAGTGGTGCTGTGTGCTGTGCTCTGTCCTTCTGAGGTCAGTGGTGCTGCTGGGTCCTGTGCTGTGTCCTGTTCAGTCCAGTGGTGCTGTGTCCTGTGCTCTGTGCTTCTAAGGGCATAGTTATTTCCCCAATATTCCCCTGTGTTTAAAAAAATAAAAAAAAGTTTTTTTAAAAAATACCAAAAACTACTTTAATATTTTTTAATTACCACAAAATTTTCACAACCAATCCTGCAGTATAAGCCCATTGGTACTGCAATATTACCAAGTTCACACATTCAGCAGTAAAAGTCCAGTGGTACTGCAATATTACAAAGTTTACACATTCTGCAGTATCAGTCCAGTGGTGCTGTGTCCTGTGCTCTGTCCTGCTGAGTTCCGTAGTGCTGCTGGGTCCTGTGCCGTGTCCTGTTCAGTCCAGTGGTGCTGTGTCCTGTGCTCTGTGCTTCTAAGGGCATAGTTATTTCCCCATTATTCCCAAGTTTTTAAAAAATAAAAAAAAAGTAAAAAATAATAAAAAATTTAAAAAAAAAAAAATATATAATAATTATAACCAAATTTGCAAAACCAATCCAGCATTATAAGTCCATTGGTACTGCAATATTACCAAGTTCACACATTCTGCAGTATCAGTCCAGTGGTGCTGTGTCCTGTGCTCTGTCCTGCTGAGTTCCGTAGTGCTGCTGGGTCCTGTGCCGTGTCCTGTTCAGTCCAGTGGTGCTGTGTCCTGTGCTCTGTGCTTCTAAGGGCATAGTTATTTCCCCACTATTCCCAAGTTTTTTAAAAATAAAAAAAAAGTAAAAAAAAAAAAAAAAAATATATAATAATTATAACCAAATTTGCAAAACCAATCCAGCAGTATAAGTCCATTGGTACTGCAATATTACCAAGTTCACACATTCTGCAGTATCTTGTGCTACATATAATGGAGACCAAAAATTTGGAGGATAAAGTAGGGAAAGATCAAGACCCACTTCCTCCTAATGCTGAAGCTGCTGCCACTAGTCATGACATAGACGATGAAATGCCATCAACGTCGTCTTCCAAGCCCGATGCCCAATCTCGTAGTACCGGGCATGTAAAATCCAAAAAGCCCAAGTTAAGAAAAAGTAGCAAAAAGAGAAACTTAAAATCATCTGAGGAGAAACGTAAAGTTGCCAATATGCCATTTACGACACGGAGTGGCAAGGAACGGCTTAGGCCCTGGCCCGTGTTCATGACTAGTGGTTCAGCTTCACCCACGGATCTTAGCCCTCCTCCTCCTCCCCCCCCCTACAAAAAATTGAAGAGAGTTATGCTGTCAGCAACAAAACAGCAAACAACTCTGCCTTCTAAAGAGAAATTATCACAAATCCCCAAGGCGAGTCCAAGGGTGTTGGTGGTTGTCAAGCCTGACCTTCCCATCACTGTACGGGAAGAGGTGGCTCGGGAGGAGGCTATTGATGATGTAGCTGGCGCTGTGGAGGAACTTGATGATGAGGATGGTGATGTGGTTATTGTAAATGAGGCACCAGGGGGGGAAACAGCTGATGTCCATGGGATGAAAAAGCCCATCGTCATGCCTGGTCAGAAGACCAAAAAATGCACCTCTTCGGTCTGGAGTTATTTTTATCCAAATCCAGACAACCAATGTATGGCAATATGTAGCTTATGTAAAGCTCAAATAAGCAGGGGTAAGGATCTTGCCCACCTAGGAACATCCTCCCTTATACGTCACCTGAATAACCTTCATAGTTCAGTGGTTAGTTCAGGAACTGGGGCTAGGACCCTCATCGGTACAGGGACACCTAAATCCCGTGGTCCAGTTGGATACACACCAGCAACACCCTCCTCGTCAACTTCCTCCACAATCTCCATCAGATTCAGTCCTGCAGCCCAAGTCAGCAGCCAGACTGAGTCCTCCTCAATACGGGATTCATCCGAGGAATCCTGCAGCGGTACGCCTACTACTGCCACTGCTGCTGTTGCTGCTGTTAGTCGGTCATCTTCCCAGAGGGGAAGTCGTAAGACCGCTAAGTCTTTCACCAAACAATTGACCGTCCAACAGTCGTTTGCCATGACCACCAAATGCGATAGTAGTCACCCTATTGCAAAGCGTATAACTGCGGCTGTAACTGCAATGTTGGTGTTAGACGTGCGCCCGGTGTCCGCCATCAGTGGAGTGGGATTTAGAGGGTTGATGGAGGTATTGTGTCCCCGGTACCAAATCCCCTCGAGATTCCACTTCACTAGGCAGGCGATACCAAAAATGTACAGAGAAGTACGATCAAGTGTCCTCAGTGCTCTTAAAAATGCGGTTGTACCCACTGTCCACTTAACCACGGACATGTGGACAAGTGGTTCTGGGCAAACGAAGGACTATATGACTGTGACAGCCCACTGGGTAGATGCATCCCCTTCCGCAGCAACAGCAACAGCTGCATCAGTAGCAGCATCTACAAAATGGCTGCTCATGCAAAGGCAGGCAACATTGTGCATTACAGGCTTTAATAAGAGGCACAACGCTGACAACATATTAGAGAAAATGAGGGAAATTATCTCCCAGTGGCTTACCCCACTTAGACTCTCATGGGGATTTGTGGTGTCAGACAATGCCAGTAACATTGTGCGGGCATTAAATATGGGCAATTTCCAGCACGTCCCATGTTTTGCCCACACCATTAATTTGGTGGTGCAGCATTACCTCAAGAGTGACAGGGGTGTGCAGGAGATGCTTGCGGTGGCCCGCAAAATTGCTGGACACTTTCGGCATTCAGCCAGTGCCTACCGCAGACTAGAGGCACATCAAAAAAGCTTGAACCTGCCCTGCCATCACCTCAAACAAGAGGTTGTGATGCGCTGGAACTCCACCCTCTATATGCTGCAGAGGATGGAGGAGCAGCAAAAGGCCATTCAGGCCTACACAGCCACCTACGACATAGGCAAAGGAGTGGGGATGCGCCTGAGTCAAGCGCAGTGGAGACTGATTTCCGTGTTGTGCAAGGTTCTGCAGCCATTTGAACTTGCCACACGAGAAGTCAGTTCCGACACTGCCAGCTTGAGTCAGGTCATTCCCCTGATCAGGCTGTTGCAGAAGCAGCTGGAGAAAGTGAGGGAGGAGCTGGTAAGCCATTGCGATTACAGCAAGCATGTAGCTCTTGTGGATGTAGCCCTTCGTACGCTTTGCCAGGATCCGAGGGTGGTCACTCTTTTAAAGTCAGAGGAATACATTCTGGCCACCGTGCTCGATCCTCGGTTTAAAGCGTATGTTGTGTCTCTGTTTCCGGCGGACACAAATCTACAGCGGTGCAAAGACCTGCTGGTCAGGAGATTGTCCTCTGAAGAGGACCGTGACATGCCAACAGCTCCACCCTCATTTTCTTCCACATCTATGGCTGCGAGGAAAAAGCTCAGTTTTCCCAAAAGAGGCACTGGCGGGGATGCTGATAACATCTGGTCCGGACTGAAGGACCTGCCAACCATTGCAGACATGTCTACTCTCCCTGCATTGGATGCTGTGACAATAGAAAACATTGTGGATGATTACTTTGCTGACACCATCCAAGTAGACATGTCAGACAGTCCATATTGTTACTGGCAGGAAAAAAAGGCAGTTTGGAAGCCCCTGTACAAACTGGCTCTATTTTACCTGAGTTGTCCCCCCTCCAGTGTGTACTCGGAAAGAGTTTTTAGTGCAGCGGGGAACCTGGTCAGTGAGCGGCGAAGGAGGTTGCTTCCTCACAACGTTGAAAAAATGATGTTTATAAAAATGAATAATCAATTCCTCAATGAAGTACAGCACTGCCCTCCAGATACTACAGAGGGACCTGTGGTTGTGGAGTCCAGCGGGGACGAATTGATAATGTGTGATGAGGAGGAAGTACACACTGTAGGGGGAGAGGAATCAGAGGTTGAGGATGAGGACGACATCTTGCCTCAGTAGAGCCTGTTTAGTCTGTACAGGGAGAGATGAATAGCTTTTTTGGTGTGGGGGCCCAAACAAACCAATCATTTCAGTCAAAGTTGTTTGGTAGGCCCTGTCGCTGAAATGATTGGTTTGTTAAAGTGTGCATGTCCTATTTCAACAACAGACCTCTCAACTGCAGCTCATCCCTCCTCTGCGGGGATAATGTCTCCTGTGCTCTGACACGTCACTCTGTGTACTCTCAGCCTCAGGATCTGACACTACAGCTACCATGCCTCTTGTAGCAGCCCTCACTCCAGGGCCTCTTCCATGTGCAGTGTCCCCCTCTCTCTTGGGATCACTATAGTGGCATGGAGTTCTCCGCCCTCATCCAGGACACACATTCCTTGCCCTGGCTCAGTCACCACGCTCAGACTTCCAGGCAATGCTGGGGGAGCCTGGGAGCTTCCACCCCAGGTCCCCAGCTACAACTCTCCTCTCCTGTGTCTTCTCTCTCTTTCTGACACTTTAAAGATCGTGCCTTTAAATGAAAAAGTCAGTCTTCATTGCACGACTATGTGCAAGTGCAACAGGGACATTTTTTTGGGTTTACAAAGTCATACAATAACACTACGACCCTGTCTGTCTGGGGTCTGTCAATGACGAATTGTCTGGAGCATGTTTGGAGGAGGTATTGTGGCCCCGGTATCAAATTGGGTACCGGGGCCACCCCACTATGCAGTCCAGATACTTGTTTGGTGGAATTCCGACACGTGGAGGGTTTTTTAATTATATTGTGGCCTCGGTACCAAATTGTGTACCGGTGCCACCACACTACGCAGTCAAGATACTTGTTTGGTGGAATTCAGACCAGTTGAGGGTTTTATTATTATATTGTGTGGACCACTCTATCTATACCACACTACAACTCTATACCACTCTATTTCCTACTTTAATTCTATTTAATTCTATTTCCTACTTTAATTCTATTACTAATTAATTACCATAAAGAGGAACAAAAAAAACCAATTTTACCAAAAGTATAATATGACTTAGACTTACAAACACTACACTTGAAAGATCGTGCCTTTAAATGAAAAAGTCAGTCTTCATTGCACGACTATGTGCAAGTGCAACAGGGACATTTTTTTGGGTTTACAAAGTCAAACAATAACACTACGACCCTGTCTGTCTGGGGTCTGTCAATGACGAATTGTCTGGAGCATGTTTTGAGGAGGTATTGTGGCCCCGGTATCAAATTGGGTACCGGGGCCACCCCACTATGCAGTCCAGATACTTGTTTGGTGGAATTCCGACACGTGGAGGGTTTTTTAATTATATTGTGGCCTCGGTACCAAATTGTGTACCGGGGCCACCACACTACGCAGTCAAGATACTTGTTTGGTGGAATTCAGACCAGTTGAGGGTTTTATTATTATATTGTGTGGACCACTCTATCTATACCACACTACAACTCTATACCACTCTATTTCCTACTTTAATTCTATTTAATTCTATTTCCTACTTTAATTCTATTACTAATTAATTACCATAAAGAGGAACAAAAAAAACCAATTTTACCAAAAGTATAATATGACTTAGACTTACAAACACTACACTTGAAAGATCGTGCCTTTAAATGAAAAAGTCAGTCTTCATTGCACGACTATGTGCAAGTGCAACAGGGACATTTTTTTGGGTTTACAAAGTCAAACAATAACACTACGACCCTGTCTGTCTGGGGTCTGTCAATGACGAATTGTCTGGAGCATGTTTTGAGGAGGTATTGTGGCCCCGGTATCAAATTGGGTACCGGGGCCACCCCACTATGCAGTCCAGATACTTGTTTGGTGGAATTCCGACACGTGGAGGGTTTTTTAATTATATTGTGGCCTCGGTACCAAATTGTGTACCGGGGCCACCACACTACGCAGTCAAGATACTTGTTTGGTGGAATTCAGACCAGTTGAGGGTTTTATTATTATATTGTGTGGACCACTCTATCTATACCACACTACAACTCTATACCACTCTATTTCCTACTTTAATTCTATTTAATTCTATTTCCTACTTTAATTCTATTACTAATTAATTACCATAAAGAGGAACAAAAAAAACCAATTTTACCAAAAGTATAATATGACTTAGACTTACAAACACTACACTTGAAAGATCGTGCCTTTAAATGAAAAAGTAAGTCTTCATTGCACGACTATGTGCAACAGGGACAGTTTTTTTCTTTACAAAGTCAACTAATAACACTTGGACCCTGTCTGTCTTTAACATACTTGATGGGATCTCAATGACGAATTGTCTGTAGCATGTTTGGAGGAGGTATTGTGGCCCCGGTATCAAGTTGGGTACCGGGGCCACCCCACTACGCAGTCCAGATACTTGTTTGGTGGAATTCTGACACGTGGAGGGTGTATTTATTTTATTGTGGCCCCGGTATCAAATTGGGTACCGGGGCCACCCCACTACGCAGTCCAGATACTTGTTTGGTGGAATTCTGACACGTGGAGGGTGTATTTATTTTATTGTGGCCCCGGTATCAAATTGGGTACCGGGGCCACCCCACTACGCAGTCCAGATACTTGTTTGGTGGAATTCTGACACGTGGAGGGTTTTTTAATTATATTGTGGCCTCGGTACCAAATTGTGTACCGGGGACACCACACTACGCAGTCAAGATAGATAGATGCGTATCATAGATAAAGTACATTCAGTGGTGTGGGGCAAATTGAAAAATATTCAAAATGCACTGACATTATCAAAAACAAGAGGTTGTCACACGCTAAAACTCCAACATGTATATGATGGAGAGGATGGAGGAGCAGCCGTATGTGTAGTGTAATGCAGACCTGTTGAAGGTTTTTTATATATTTTATTGTGGTGCCCAGTGCCCACTCCTCTAGGCAGTCCAGGTACATTTATTGGTGCGATTCATAAAAGTTCAGGGTTTTTAATATATTGTGGTGACCCACTCCTCTACGCAGTCCAGGTACATTTATTGGTGCGAATCATAAAAGTTCAGGGTTTTTAATATATCTTGTGGTGACCCACTCCTCTACGCAGTCCAGGTACATTTATTGGTGCGATTCATAAAAGTTCAGGGTTTTTAATATATTGTGGTGACCCACTCCTCTACGCAGTCCAGGTACATTTATTGGTGCGAATCATAAAAGTTCAGGGTTTTTAATATATCTTGTGGTGACCCACTCCTCTACGCAGTCCAGGTACATTTATTGGTGCGATTCATAAAAGTTCAGGGTTTTTAATATATTGTGGTGACCCACTCCTCTACGCAGTCCAGGTACATTTATTGGTGCGAATCATAAAAGTTCAGGGTTTTTAATATATCTTGTGGTGACCCACTCCTCTACGCAGTCCAGGTACATTTATTGGTGCGATTCATAAAAGTTCAGGGTTTTTAATATATTGTGGTGACCCACTCCTCTACGCAGTCCAGGTACAATTATTGGTGCGAATCATAAAAGTTCAGGGTTTTTAAGATATTGTGGTGACCCACTCCTCTACGCAGTCCAGGTACAATTATTGGTGCGAATCATAAAAGTTCAGGGTTTTTAAGATATTGTGGTGACCCACTCCTCTACGCAGTCCAGGTACAATTATTGGTGCGAATCATAAAAGTTCAGGGTTTTTAATATATTGTGGTGACCCACTCCTCTACGCAGTCCAGGTACAATTATTGGTGCGAATCATAAAAGTTCAGGGTTTTTAATATATTGTGGTGACCCACTCCTCTACGCAGTCCAGGTACAATTATTGGTGCGAATCATAAAAGTTCAGGGTTTTTAAGATATTGTGGTGACCCACTCCTCTACGCAGTCCAGGTACAATTATTGGTGCGAATCATAAAAGTTCAGGGTTTTTAATATATATTGTGGTGACCCACTCCTCTACGCAGTCCAGAAAGATACCTTTTTGCAACGTTTTGGACTAATAACTATATTGTGAGGTGTTCAGAATACACTGTAAATTAGTGGAAATGCTTGTTATTGAATGTTATTGAGGTTAATAATAGCCTAGGAGTGAAAATAAGCCCAAAAACTTGATTTTTAAACTTTTTATGTTTTTTTCAAAAAAAATCCGAATCCAATACCTTAAATCCGAACCGAGACCTTTCGTCAAGTGTTTTGCGAGACAAATCCGAACCTCAAAAATAACGAAAATCCGGATCCAAAACACAAAACACGAGACCTCAAAAGTCGCCGGTGCACATCCCTAGTATCAAGTCTGGTTATCTACACGAAACGTCAAATTGAGGCAATCCTGTAGGAAACTTGGACCCCGATTAATCGGACCCTTTAAGATTGAGAAAAAGTTTAACCCAGTGGCATTCAGACTTAGGCTACCACCTTCTTTAATAATTCCCTGCACCTTCCATTGCTCTCTTCTAAAAAATCTGAGTACCTGTGAGTATAACCAGTCTCTACAGGAAAGGCAGCTGCTAAAGGTGAAGACCTCTACCCCTTGTTCTACAAGTTATTCCACACTGGTGACGATAACACTTTTCTAGGATAGGGGGCGATGTTGAGGTGACATTACATGAAGGACTTGTGACAGTGACACAGTTACCAAACGAAGTAGCTGTTATTTAATTTAAAGTCTACACACATAATTGTAATAACAGGGCGTACAAAGCTGTCAAGTGGACAGTAGGTTTAAATATCACATCTGACAAATCAATTGTTTTTTCTAAATGTAAACACACAAAAATTTGTTAAAATGTAAGGTTTTGTGTTCCCTTCAGAAAAAAAAACGGGCTGGTAGGTGAAGGGATGTGGTCAGGAGTACTATATATAACTTTTAGATAATGAGTACATTGTGTGGGTGTTAGGCTGTCGGGTCAGATAACGAACCTGTAGAACTGATAGGCGGAGGTCTTCACCTATAGCAGCCGCCTTTCCCGTAGAGCTAGATGCGCTCACAGGTACTCAAATGCCCCCAGGACTTAACACCAATGTAGTGTAGGTTTGTTATACTAACCACAGCGCAGGCCCGGAGACAGTAAACATGGTGATGGATGGCCAGACTAAAGCCAAGGTCAGGGGTCACTTGCAGGGTAGAATAGTCAGAAAACACGCCAAAGGTCAAGATCACGAGCATAACAGCAGAATCCAAAGTACAGGCCAAAAGATCAGGGTCACAGGCAATTAGGCAAGGTCCAGTAAACAGGCAGTAGGTCACCACATAAATCCAGCAGAGTATCCAGAGCAGGTCAGCACAAGTACAAAACTAAGACGCTATAACCGCCAGGGAAGCTCAGCCCTCCCTGCCTTAAGTACTAATGGCAGCCAATCAGAGCCTAGCTCTGCAAGAATCCACAGCCAGCCTAATTAGCCTCATTAAATACTTTAGCTTGCAGGCTGGTTTGCGCGCGTGCCCAGCTTCCTACATTGCTGGGATGCGGCGCTGAAGAACTAGCGTCCGACCGTTGCTTTGGAAAAGGTCGGGTCCTACCCGGAAATGACGTCCCGTTCGTCAAGGTGACAGCCGGGACGCTGAAGGGCACTGGAAGCGAGTCGCGGCGGCTGTGAGTACCGCCGCAGCTCGTAACAATGGGCAGTGATGGTTAGTTAGATACTCTTTCTCAACCACAAACCAGTGGGAAATAGAGTAAATGGTACTATCTAGTGTCACAACCACGAGGATGAAATTGGTGACTATTACCAGCTGTTGACGTTACTGAGTACTGAGGCGCGGAGTTTAACACGCCTCTGATTTTCACCAGGGACCTCCGCAAGGGAGTATGGACTCCGCATTAAAGAGGTGTGCAGGTCGCGGCACTTGGTATCAGTGAGCTGGAGAGGTGTCCAGGGAGGCAGTGGTGAAGGAGCACCAGAATACTGGATGGAAGTCTGGATGCAGTAATGCACAGGGTTGTCAGCAGAGTCGGGTCAAAAACAGAGAGACAATCAGATCCAAAATCAGAAGCAAGAGAATGGTCAGGAAGTCAAGTCAGAAACCAGAAAATCACTCTAAGCCAAAATTAGGAGCCAAAGGGGAAGTCAGGAACAAGCCACGGTCAGAATCCAAATGAGCAAAAGTATCACAGGAACAAACACTGGAGTAAGGCTGAAGACCAAATACTCTGAGTGATTTTTAAATAGAGGGAAGTGTTCCCTGATTGGTGCTGCTGGTTTCGACAGAAGAACACAACCAACCACTAAACAGAAAGGGTGTCCACGGAACAAGATGCCCTGCGCATGCGTGCGGATCAGAACTGAGAAGCGTCTCATGTCGCTAAGCGACAGAATACCACGCTCTACGTACGCATGCAAATAGAATGTCCCGTCACTATGCAACGGGACGCGGATATTGCAATGGTGCAGGCATCCATCAAGAGGACGGCGCCTGATATCTAGAATGAATTTAATAGAGTGACAGTTGAAACTAGATTGGAGTGGCCGGAAGCTTTGGTCACTAGTCCTCCATATCATCAGAATCACTCCTAAGCCGCCACTTAAGATGTAACTTTTTGAAATACTTTTGACTTTTGAGATGAGATGAGTTTATAATGGAGAGAATGTTGAAAATCTGAGTTCATAATGGAGAGACTGTTGAAAATCTAAGTTTAAAATGGAGAGACTGTTCAAGATCTTGTAAAGAAAAGCAAATAGACAGCAACAAAGGACGTTTGAAACACTGTCTCCTGATATGTTACACTTACTGTTATGACGTTGGACTGGAAAAGTATGTTATGGACTGTAATTTCCTACTCTCAAGTTATTTCACAGACAGGTACCAAGTGTTGACGAACAGCAGCGCATCCTAGGAGTAGCAGAGAGACACTTGGACCCAATCCACCTACTGCAGAGGAGTCATAACCCGGAGAAGGTTCAAATTACAGCCGAGAATGACACTTGTGAATCTGTGTCTGGAGACTCAAGGTCGCAGTTAATAACACCTGAGCCAAGGACTTTGCCAAGACTTATCCAGCATGGAGCAGCAGTTTTCCTGTTTTTCCCTTTCTAGTGTCTCTCTCATCCTTATTCTCTTTTCAGAACAGTCAATTATTTCATTAGTGATCAGTTGATGGAGACTGGTTCAGTTAGTGAGACTGGGGAGGTGGGGATGAAGGAGAATTTGGTAGCACAATCAGTCCAGGTAATTACACTATTCAATTCAGGGGTAAAGAAAAGTTTTGCTAACCTTGGAGTTTGGAGACAGTGTGAGGGGCTATTGTCTGAGGAGTATTGTGTCTGTAAGTACTGTGACCCCATAGTTGAAGAGAGGTGCAGCCAGCGATGCCAGTCCAGTAATAATTTGGACCTGAGTAGGCATCCATGAGAATGATTATCATTATTTGGTGGGTAAGGTTTTAGACTAAACTAGATGTTGGATGCGCTCTCACATGCCTCGGAGACTAAATTAAGTAGGATTAGTTCTCTTTCTACTAAATATTTCTGAGGTACTCGAATTATGGGGTGGGGGGCCAGTAGAGGGAAGGTAATATAGCTAGGTCCCTTAGTTTGAAGTTTCCCAATACTCGGCAAGCCTATCACTGTTGTACATACAAAGAAACTTGAGTGTTGGGAGACAGGGTATAATAAACAGACAAGAGGCCGCCCACAAATGTTGATGAAAAACCTGTTGATATTATTAGAGTTTATTTAACTGCAACGGTTGAAGGAGATCATAAATTAGATTATGCTAACAGACATAGGATGATGTTATTGGTAAAAATCTATTATTTAAATGTCATATAAGCTAGAAGTCATGCTTCGGACAGATGGACATGCTAGGCATGAGGAACTTTATTAAAATTTTCTATATTGATGTGACACATTTTATTGTACCTTGTATCTTTCCTGATAATGTATTACCTATGTGGGTGAAGGGCATACAAAATGTTAACTCCGAGCTCCAAAGGTATATGATATGTAGAAAAAGAATATGAATTCTAGGATTGTGTTATGTCCACCAGTGCAGCATAAAGTCATGGAACAGACAGAAGAGGTCTTCGCCTTTAGCAGCCGCCTTTCCCCTAGAGACTGGTTATGCTCAAAGGTATTCGGATGCCCCCAAGTCTTATGCTCAGAGTAATATGAGTTTATGCTTACATGGTAGCGCACAGGTATAGGAGGTTGCACACGGAGTAGCGACAGACCAGATGTCAGTGGACTGAGCAGGGCACCAGAGGGTATGTCAGGTATTGGCAGAAAGGTCAAGGTTACAGGTACAAGTTCAGGATCGGGGCACCGGCGTAAGATCAGGGCCACTAGCAGAAGTTCAGAATCCGGGTTCAGGCAATAGATCAGGGTCAGAAGCGTAGGTTCAAAGTCCAGGAACAAGCAAAGGTCATACACGGGTAATCAATCTCTGGTTAAACACCAAACACAGGAACAAATAGCAGGCAGTAGTACTGAAACAGGATGCTATAACCGGCAGTGAGGCTCAGTCCTCACTGCCTTAAATACTGCAATGGACCAATCAGACCAAGGCCCAGCAAGGTGCTGCTTAATTAATTACTGGCATGCAGCCAGTAATAGGAATGGAGACCTCATTGAACTGCCCCCTAATCAGCCCTAAACGGCTGACTGAAAAACTGACCTGCGCATGCGTCCCGGATGTTGCCCAGGCAACCGGGATGCAGGAACTGGAAGTGACGCCCCGGTCATCATGGAGACGGCCGGGACGTCACGAGAAGCCCCTACAGAGTTGCGGCGGCCGCAGGCACTGCCGCGACTGCTAACAGATTGTGACTCTCTTTTATGGTAACATGACTGATACCCACAGACAGTGTGGTCAAACTAAGAGGAACATACATTGCAGGAAAATGAAATGTATTACTGAGATCCTGCAATAAAATTTTAAGGTGATAGTTTTGTGCACTATCAAAGCCTGTGAAAGTCAAATAATTGGATGAAGTAAACTAAATTAATTTATATTGTTTTACCGAGTGATTGCGAATAGTAAGCCACATGTAATGACGCAATTGCATGGATTAATGACAAACACATTTACATTCGCACTTACACTTGTAAATAGTACACATTTATTAAGGTTCCAATCCACATTTATTTATTAGTTAATTGTATTAGAGATTATTTATTTTTCTCTCTACCTTCCTGACTGCAGACTACATGGACTTGGGCTCAGGTGAAGTGCTGTATTCGTTTTTTATACTTTCCTGTGTTATTGTTATACCTTTTTATGCATAATAATGGATAGCTGTAAATCCTGCTACATTTTGCAATTAAATATCTTTTTTTGTTGGAACCACAATAATCGCATTGGACAATAATTTAATAACGCGGTTAGAACAAGATTTTTAGTATTGCCGACCAATCAACTAACGATCAGTGGTTTTTGGAACAACTATAGATCGTGTAAGTACACACACTAATGCGATATCTGGCCGACCAGTCGGTTTTCGGGTGTTTGGCCCAATAATTGAGCCTAGATGGCATGTACTTGACATATGTGAAAGTGTGGGTGGCACTTGAGGAGGTCTGAGTTGCATGTAAGAAGGTCTGGATAGCATGTAAGTGGCATGTGTGTAGGTGTGAGGTGCCATGTGGGTAGGTCTGAGGGTAAATAGGGAGGTCTAAGTCACATGATGTGGAGGTCTGAGTGGCATATGGGGAAGTCTGAGTGGGATATGGGGAGGACTGAGTGGAGTGCCTGGGAGTTTTGGAGTACATGTAGCATCTGAGTGCTTGTCTGGGGCATTTTATGCATACAATATAATAATAGCATAAGAGAAAATAGTGTCTGGACAGTCTTATTAATAAAATGCAAAATCACAGTTTGCATATATAATATAATTAAATGTGAAAGCAAATACAAAATTCAAATGCAAATAAAATTATTTTAAATTAAAATCAATTGTTTCCCCTTATAAAATAAGATGAGCATTTTATTGCCGTCCAAAATGGAAATATCAATTAAGTAATGCAAATAGACAGCTGTGAGGATATAAGGTTTTTAGAACCAAAGTTCACCAGTTTACCTGGCCATCCTTAGGTAAAAGATACAATGCTATCTTTATTTTTCATACAGTAAAACAACAGAATATAAAGTTGCACACTTTAAACAATAGGCCAGTGGATCACCAGTAAGTGTCCCAGCAAGGTTCCCCACCCACCTTAGACACAAAAAAATGTCACAACAGAGTCTTTGTATCTTGTTGTTCCCTGCCACTTGGCCGACTCTCCACCAGCATGTTGGGGCTCTTGGTATCAGTCTCCCAACTCCTATGGATGTACCAATTTACTCAGAACCTGGTGAGTATCTCCCAATGGAATGAGGTGATGATAGGTCCCAAGATGGAGCAACAGCCTGCTTCCCAAGGTACAGGAGTCTGCATGTAGAGTACAGAAACTCAACACCAGTCAACCTCACACCTTACAGGAATCAATCCTCACAATGAATACCCCCTTCCCCTGGAGTGGCTGCTTATAACCATGGTCAAATTCTCAGTATTTTCCCAACATGGGAAAACCCCTGGGTCTCTCTTCCATAAACATTGCTGGATGTTGGGCCAGGGGGTTGGAGTGGGAGTGGAGATGAACTGGCCTTCGACAGTGGCTTCCCTGCTGTGTCCCTACCACAATGTCTGGGCCAGTTCTGTGGAAGACAATGGGTAATACTTATCTTTCCCCACATCCAGATCTTGGATAACACACAGTCCCTCCTAAAATGAACCCCTTCCATTTCTTACATGTCAGGGCTTCCAGCTGTTCCTCAGTTTCTGTCCCTTCCTTGTTACTCCCCTATGTGTCTGCAATGAGTTCTCCCCCTGTCCGCCTTGCGCAAATAAGAAATGGTCCTGGGGTGACAGTTCATGTAATCCCTGCGGATTGGTGAGCCAGTGTAAAATGTTACCTTGGCAATTTTGTTCCAGCCCCGTCTCATACCTCCCCCTTCTTAAATCGAGTTAGTGTCTTGGGAGCGGATTTCTGGGGATAAAAGCATCAAGCTGCGATTTTGAAAATCCAGCGATTTTCTCAGGAGAGTTGAAACTCGCTGATGTATGAACCTGAGATTTCATGTAAAATCGCCAGAGATGTGTTTCTGACAAAATCGCTATATCAAAAATCGATAGAGATTGAATTCCCGACTGTTTGCCACTCTAGCTATACAAGTCTCAAATGTATGGAGATGTGATTAAGCAAACTCTCCTGAATTAGTTTTAAAAATGGCTAGATACAACACGCTGCTTCCTAGCTGTGTGATTAGTAAACACATCACTGTTACACTGCCTAATTATAGAGCCACAGGTCCCGGGGGCTGTCAAAGTTTTGAAAAAAAAGTGTGGGGTCCCCCTGTCCGACCAATATTAACCCTAGTGCTGCCAGCCTACTGCTGGCTACATGAAAATCAGGAAAAATTTGTGTGGGGTCTCCCCGATTTTCACATAACCAGCACTAGCAAACCAGCCGTGTTGGTTGCCACTATAGCAGGGGGGACATGCGGCAGGGGTCCCCCTGCCATAATAGTATGTCAACCTCAGGTTGTTCAGTGCAGGGCTGGATTCCCTAGGGAGTGGGGTCCGCAAAATAAAAGCAAGCAGGCCCCCCTTCTAGGAATAACCAGCACAGTGCTGAAAGCACTACTGCTCTTCCTACATCCCTGGGTGGTGGGTGTAGGGTAATATCAGCAATTATAATGTCAAAAACCAAACAGACGCCATTTTGTTTTGTGGAACTACAATCCCCAGCCATGCCAGGTTGCCATAAACAGTTTGGGCATGCTAGTGCTTCTATAACTACAAGCACCAGCATACCCATGGCAGTCAGGTCATGCAGGCACTTGGAGAACCACAAGTGCCAACATGACCTGACACCCATGGCTGGCTGAGACCTGTAGTTACACAAAACAAAATGTTAAAAAACTCACAACACATTCATTAAAACCACATGCTTTTATTAAAAAAAACAAAAAACAATAAATACATAGCACAGCCTCTTTTGTACCACATAGATTTAATAAAAATAATAAAACCAAAAATACTCACTGATCTGAATTCGTCCTTTTTTGTTAGCAACTTTTAATCCAAATGTGTTTAAAACCCATGTCCATAAATAATTATAAATCCAAATGTCTATGCTTGAAAATCCCTGCCTTTCTGATTCATTCCAGGACCTCTGCTACTTCTACAATATGCTTCTCCCACGTTTGGCTAAAAATGGCTGTCTAGG
The DNA here is from genome assembly GCF_038048845.1 of Mixophyes fleayi. Lineage (NCBI taxonomy): Eukaryota > Metazoa > Chordata > Amphibia > Anura > Limnodynastidae > Mixophyes > Mixophyes fleayi. The sequence goes on along the minus strand of NC_134407.1, from coordinate 116,740,923 downwards.
TAGGACTTAGCAAAGTCCTGACACCCAACTAGGAGATTATCAACCATCTTCTGATTTGTAGCAGAGCTGTTTTTCATTCCAAAGGACATGGTTTTCCATTAAAAAAAGCCTAGTGGGGTGATGAAAGCTGATGTCTTCTGAGACTCCTTGGTAAGGGGTATTTGCCAATAACCTGTGATCAGATCTATCATGGACGCATATCTGTCAGAGTTCAACCGTTTCAATATCTCATCTATACGGGCCATGGAGAAAGTATCTGTGGTGGTCACCTTATTTAACTTCCTATCGTCCACAAGAAGGTTGTCCTATCCTTCTTCAGGACCAGCACCGCCCCTGCTGCCCAGGGGCTTTTAGACTTCACAATCACCCCTAAGGCTAACATCTCCTTAATCACAGAACTGATTTGGGCCAGCACTGCAGGAGTCATCCTATATGCCAGGATACAGCCAGGCTTGCCAGTAAACTGAGCTCTCTCTCCCTCCATCACCTTTTTCATCTACTTGTTCTGTCCCTCCTTTAGCTGTTCCTTGATTTTCACTGCTTCCACCGATTTAGAACTTTTTGCTACCTCCAGCAGATCAGGCAAAAGGTCTAACTCTGGTTTTTCCATGGGTGGACAACACACTTCCATGGCAGCTACCTGTCAGTACACATATATTTTTAACCGGTTAATGCGAAAGGTTCTTCACCCCTTTGTCTATGGCTACCAAGTAATGCCCGATTCTCTCATTACCATGTATGGACCATACCAGGTTGCATGCAACCTATTCTGACGGACTGTGATGAGTACCATCTGCGATGAATATATTTTGTCCTGCTGCAACTCCTTATCTGAGGTATGGGCTTCATACCTGTCACGTACTGTCAAGTTGTTCAGGTTCAGGATGGGCCTCAAAGCCTTCAAGGCAATGACTACCCCTTGAGAGGTGTGGAGTCTAATGGAACGAGAGGTATTCACCAGGGATCCCCACAAGGAGATATGGACTTGGCTGCTCTCCAACCACAGATCGCGGTCCTCTAGGGGGCGCAGAGCAGACTAAGTAAAAACCCGGAGACAATGGAGACGTGTAGCGATGAGGGTAAGTATACAGGTTTTGGAGAGCGGCAGGTGGGTCAGGAGAATACGACAGGAAAAATACGCTGAGAGAAGCAGATGACCTATAGTCAGCAGACCATCCACAACTCTGAGAGGTGTAGGTGCTGAGCAGCAATTTACAGGAGCACTGAGATCCCTAAGAGTCGGTACCCAGAGACAGGATCTATGATGATGCCCAATGCCTTGTAGTAACCCTTCAGGTAAACTGTGGAACACACTACACTAGGTAAGAGCATTGAGGTGCCAGATGGGTAGCGAAGGTTCGATTCAGGATCAATGATGAGGTGCGATTTAATGTTGGCTTAACACAAAACAAACATATACTGAGGAACAGATGACACAGGAACAGTAGTGAGAGTGATAATCTGTAGAGAACTGTGCACTGAGATCCCTGTGGGCGGAATAGCCCGGAGCAGGATCAATGATGAGATGCGATACTCAACAGTATAATCACTGTCCTTGAATTAGAACAGGTGTGAGCAAAAAGGACACGATGAGTAGTAGATGACTGATCGATGAGATCCTTGCGGGCTGTATAGCCTATAGACAGGACCGATGGTAAGGCACGAGGCACTGCGATATATCCACTGATCTGACCATGGAACGGGTGACACCGGCTAGAACCAGGAGGGCGATGTCCTGCACAGGACAAAGGCGCTGAGAACCCTGTGAGGCTTCTAGCCTAGGAACAGGACCGATGGTAAGACGCAATGTATCTGCAATACAGCCATGGATCCCGATGATGAAACAGGTGTCACAGGAATCAGCAGGCAGGTATGCGTGGAAATGATCAGGAGTCAGAGTGCAAACAGGAAACAGGGAGAACTGCATAAATACAGGTAGTAGACCTGAAGATCTGACAATGGAAGATAGGAGTAAGCGGTTAAAATAGTGAACAGACCGGTAATCAGCCAATGTGGATCCAGGAGAGGTTTGAAAAGTGCCAGAACTGCACATGTGCAGTTCCACACAATAGCGATAAAGAGAGGGCATGAAAGATGGCGATAGAGAGTGGAGGAATGCTGTGCAGTCCGAGATGAGATGGTTGTCCAGGGCAACAAGTATGACAACTGTCCAACATGGAGTTAGAAAGGTGCGATGTATGATAATACCATTCTTTTTGTCTGGTCTTGGCCCCTTTTAAATGCTCCTGCACCAAGTGCATCACCCCTCTCATACTACCTCGCATTTCCACCACATATCTTAATACCAGCTGTCCCTGGGTCTCAAATGTCCCTTCCCAGCTTTCCCTTACCAGATTTAAGGTTACATGTACTTTCTGGACATAGACGATTTTGAACGGTGAGTATCTTGTGGACTCCTGGGGCACCTCCTGATATGCAAACAGGATTTGCTGCAGGGCCCTTTTGAAATCTCTCCCTTCAGATGGCACATATGCACTTAATGGGTGTTTCAAGGTTCCATTAAACCTCTCATGCAGGCCATTGGTCTGTGGTGGTAAGGGGTGCTCCGGATGGGTCTAATACCCCATTTTTCCCACAGGGAATGGACAAGATCCCGTATTATTGGGTTTCCCTGATCTGTGACTACCTCCTAAAGGTATCCGACCTGGCTGAAGATGTCCACCAGGGCATGTGTTACATGCTCTGCCTCTATGGATGACAGCATCACCGCCTCTGGGTACCCGGTGGAAAAATGCACCAATGTCAGGTTGGACGGGGGACACTTACTCTTCAGGTGACCCACTTGGTTGCAATGATAGCACTGCCAGTGGTACAGTTCTCGAGCCCTGGGTCTCGTTGACTGGGTTCTTCTGAAGTTCCCTTGGTTAAAGGTATCCCTATGT